>NC_091952.1:216946986-217251986 GCF_031021105.1 Erythrolamprus reginae | reverse complement strand
AATAAAGTCTCAAGTTAGGTTTCTTCTTCACAGGAGGAAAATGGTAAACTTTGCAGGATGTTTCCTGGCTTGCCATAAGCATAGATATGTGGATGGCCCTCCATTAGTCTCTCAACTTTACTTGCAGGAAAAGGAGAAGTAGAATTACTCAAAATTGTCTTGCATCCTAAACATGAACTATGATTAAGATCCATGAGCTTGAAAAATCCATATTTGTGTATGGATCATTAGTACAATTATTATAAAGTAGCAAAATTTAAAAAGTGTTTACGTCAACTGCAGTTTTCCTCCATCTCAAAAAATCAGAAAAAATATTATTGTAGGCTGCTATTGTTTAATTTTCCCAAAGGGATGTTGAAATAAAAATTCAAGCTATTTATTGGGGGGGGGGGGGAATCTACAATAAAATGTTGTAACATATAATACAATGTTTCTATTCAAGCTTCTAGCCAGGTAGCCATGCCCATTTTCTAAGATCTTTTATTGTGTTTTCCCACATTTGTTCTAAATGTCAATCAGCATGTCATGTCAGAAGCTGTTTTTGTTCTTTGTCTTCTTGGGTTTTTTTCCTAAAGTAAATTAGGGTTATATGATGATTTAGAATTGATTCCAAAAGAGTGCAGCACATGGCAGATATAAATGACAGCCATATGATCCTGGGAAAGGCAGAACTATTTTTAAAAAAGAGTTGTATACAAAGGGCTACGAGAGCACTTTTGCCCACTTCAGAAGACTTTTTGAAAACTATTTTCAAAGTAAAGCATAGCCCTAATACTGTATATATTTGTTTCTCTCTTTTGAACATGAACTTTAACTCTCTGCTACCTAAACAACAATATTGTTTGTTTATACTGTGTATTATAACCCAAAGATAAGAAGTCACAGAATCTTTTAAAATGTGATACAGAGATTATAGAGGGCAAAAAATTAAAATGATAAATGGTTGCTGATCAGTTGAGAGTTCATATCTATACATTATACAATTGCACCCAACATGCCAGCTATGGGTGGTTATCAAGCTTATATTATGTCCTTCTAAATAACAATAAATAGGATGAATATAAAGTACCGTAAAAGATACTAGAAGTAAAAAACATTTTACCTGAGACCATCTTTGAAAAGCATCTAGAACAGGTTCCCCAAACTTGGAAACTTTAAGATTTGTGGACTTCAACTCCCAGAATTCTGGGAGTGGAAGTCCAAACGTCTTAAAGTTGCCAAGTTTGAGGACCTCTGATCTAGAAGCTACAGCAGGATCAGAATGTAATGGCCCAGACATTTATGTGAGCATGTTATATTTCTCCTCTCCAAGTTGCACCAAAATGCTTCCTGGTTCAATTCAAGGTCCAAGTCATGATCCATAGAGCTCTTCAACACACAGGAACGCATTATTTGAAGGACCACCTCCTTCTGATAATGACATTTGATATACCAGAAGAGTCATGCCTGGGATTCCATCTATTAGGGCTCAGGAAGAGAGCATTTTCTGCTATGGTTCCCGCCCTTTAGAATTTCATTCCCTTGGACATTAGATTGGTCTCTGTCCTACTGGCTTTTTAGAAGGCAATCGTTATATTCATCCTTGAATGTGAGATGGGGATCCATATAACCATAAATAATAAATATTTTTAAAATGCAATGTATATTTATTTTAAAAAATTAAACAATAATACAAGAGTTTATTTTTTATTTAAACCTTCATGCCCACCCAAACTTTTATAGTGGTAAATTACAATGTTTTACAGACTTAGAGGACTTGACTTTGGAGTAATATACCCCTTTCCAAAAATTAATGGTTGGAGCTACAAAAATTCTATCTTTAATCCTTATTTAATTAAAATATAGATAGTATAATTATTTTCAACTCATACATTTAATATTTTCACTCTTTGATTATATTAAACATTATTGCTTATTAACAAATTTTAGATGCTTTTGTTGGCTGCAGTAAAAATTTGGGGAAGAAAGGGTCCTTACAAACCTCAACCATCAAACCTCAAACAAACTTCTGTGTTCTGGGGAGGCATTAAGAAGAAGCCAGATGCCAGAAGTTAAAATTAGACATTTCCTGTAAAGCAAATGCCTTCTTAAATAGTATTTGGTATATCTGAAGTCTGCCGATGAAAAATACACCTTTGGCCTGGACTTCACAACAGGAATTATTTAGAAAAGGGTTTAGTATTGAATTATAGGCAGGCAGGTATGGAGAACGCAATTGTTCTAAGATATTCTGGACTTAAGCTCTTAAGGACTTTAAAGATCATCATTAACATGTTGAACTGGAAACAAATTGATAACCAGAAAAGCCCTTGTTTTACAGGTGAGGTATGAATCTATATGGGTAGTATAACTCCAGAAGGAATACTGTTTGTCTTTGCAATACCATAACAAGCAAACTAATATGCTTGTTATAATTATGTCATCTGATGCAACAAGTTTTAACAGCCCTCAATCTTTTTTCTTTCATAAGGAGGAGCCAGATAGTACAAGAGAGTTAGGTATTTATTGACAGATGGCTACTAAGCATTATAGTTGAAAATGTATAAATTCAGTTGCATTTCTTTTGTTAAAATTTTCAGGGATATTTGTATGTGCTTTCTGAAGTAGTTATCTAATCTGTAATCATCAAAACAAGGATCTGAAGTATTCAAGTCAAGCCTTCTGAATTAATTTTCAAATCAAAGTATAGATATAGGGAATGCATATTAAGAAAAAGAGGCAGCATTAGAATATAACTTCCATATATGGATATATTGATAGGTTATGATGCTATTCGACTCTTTAATTGCTTGTTTCTCTGTACCTGATGTAATGTATAGTATAGATATAAAAGGGCTGTAGATACATAAGCAAATAATCATTTCTAGAATGATCAACAACAATATCAGAAGGTCTTCACTGTTTATTCAGAAAATATATTTTTTGTCTTACATTTTGAACAGTGAGGACATAAATGAAACACAGAATTCCAAGGAGTTCCAAGCTAAAAAAAGTTCATGAAATGTTCTTCCTTTAGGAATGAATGCATACTAACCATGAACTTTATGTGCTAAAAATCAGAGAACAAAGCAAGCAACATGAACCATAAGGACTCCAGTGAATATGTTTTTGTATTTATTTTTCTAACTTCACATTTTTAGATTCTGAACTGCAAGATGCCAATCAAGCTTATAAAAACAGCGGTAATAGAAATAGGCATCACAAATGTCCCATTAAACCAAAATATTGAAACAAACATATATGTGCTTACAGCATTATTCATTTCCCGATGCGAATGGCAAGATGTTTTGACAATTATCAGAAAAAGACTTGTACAGGTGGGTAAATTCTTATGATAACAATCATTGAATAGGGAATGACCGAGGCATTGAAAACCTTTAATAAAACCGTTTAAAATGCATAATGGATTTTTAAAGATAAATTGCATGTGTTTGGTTAAAAAAATGGGTTTGGCTATAGGCTGTATAGCACTGTTTTGATCAAACTCTTCACCGAGTAGGTCAGAAAATGCTTTTTACCACACCCCCTTATTATCATTGCTCAAACCTATGACTATGACAGGGGCACTAACCTCAGATTGTGTTTTGAAGAAAAGTTTAGGACACATCTTCCTTCTTTTCTTTCTTGAACCTCAATTAAGAGTTCTGAGAAGGCAGGCAAACTTGAACAGAGTCAGTCTTTCTGTCTTACAAGCTAAAGTGTTGCAAGCCTCCAGCTGGTCTCTCCCTTCAAAAGCCTGCCTAATTTGCTGCTCTTCTTCTCTTCCTATTAAACTGCCCCTGGCAGCTTTTCTGCATTACTGTACCGGGGAAGGATTATTGACTGAAGTCTGTTTCTCTTAGAGGGTGGGAGCTTGATCGCTGTTTATTTGCAAAGTGACAATCCCGCCTCTTGAGTGTGTTAATGCTGCCTTCAGAGGCAAGGGAGGAAGCAGGAGTTTCTATTCTTTTTTAAAAATAAATTTGTAAGGATAATAAGGATTGGAAAGGGGGGAGGGACTTAAAATGTCAAAGGAGCTGTAAAATGTACTATTTATTTTTCAGATTGTTTGGGCAGTTCAATTTGAAGTAAATCCAAGAAGTGCCACAAAGAATAGCCAAAGGGTATGCAACTGGTACTCAAGTTTGCAAAAAAGATGTTCAACTTGCATAAATATTGAAAGGAAGACACCCCTTAAAAGTATACAACATGTTTGTATATACTGTATATCTAACACTCCTTTGGGCATTTAACAACTTGCAAAATATTCCTCTTTAACACATCTTGGCTTAAGAAAAGGAGGAGAGATATTTTTTCCCCCACCCCTTTCCTGCTCTTTGAAACATTCGCCAAATGTTGGAAGAAAAGGCATCTATATTTATCAATGTATAATGTCAACCTCAGCGGCCACGAGGGCTCAGGGTGCCCATGTTTGACAGCTTGGGAAGCCTGTCCTGGTCACTATGCATACCGCCGTTTCTTAGGGGGTCCCATCTCACAGGGGAAACCATCCCAATCCTACCGCGGCCGTCATTCAGGGAGGCAGGTGATGCCTGTCAAAGCAGCTCCTCTAGGCATGGAAACTGACTCCCTCTCCGCTTCCCCACAAAAAAGCAAAGCAAAACACTTCCCCCCGGGCATTAAATGAGGAGGGCGGAAAAGAGACCCCCCCCCATCCCCTCACACGCCCCTGCTCCTAAAACCGTACCTGAAGGCGTCTCTCCTCCGCGCTCAGCCGCTACTTGGTTGGATCCGCCTGTCAACTCTCCGCCGGCTAGGAAGAAGCAGGGATGATTCATGCACCCGCCTTTCTTTCTTTGGCAGACTTCGCCAAAGGGCAGCAGAAGCCCCTCCGCTCTCTTCCCCCTCCTCCCTTCCCCTCCCGCTTACCTTACTCGGCATAAACACCGGCGGAGGGGAAAGCACAAAAAGAAAGCCCGGAATTCCCCCCTCGCTTCTCCTGCTCTCGGGTTCCCTCTCTTCTCTCTCTCTCTTTTTCGCAAAGGATCTGTTGACAATCCGCCGAGGTGAAGGCGGGCGAGGTTTGTTTTAGTTGTGGGAGTCCTTGCGCGCGCGCGCGCGCGCGCACGCGTGTGTGTGTGTATGAGAGCGAGCGAGAGAGAGAAATAAGGAGAGGTCGCTTTTTCTCCCTGGCGGGCGACGTCCCTCTTCGCCTTGCTCCGAAGCCCGGCTCCCGAATTATCACCGCCGCCGCCCGCGGGATGGAGGAGAATGGCTACCGGGAGGGGGAAAAGCAGAGCCGAAAGGCTGCGGGCGGCCGCCGCTTGCAAAACGGAGGAGGCGAGAAAGCCTCTCAGTCATCTTCTCCCTTTGTTTGCAATGGGATTTGAGTGCTGGCGGCGGCGGCGGCGGGCAACGAGGCTCTATAAGTGCGCGCGTTCGGGGGTGCATCAGCGAGTGGATGCGCGGCGTTCAATCGAGCGAGCAGCTGTTTCCTAGCCAGCGCTACAAGGGGAAGGCACACGCACACGCGCGCGGTGTTTGCCCCTATGGTCGCCTTCCGACAGGGACGCGGCGAGTGCAAAGGCCAAAAGTGAGACGTGCATTAGAACCACTTAGGCGCGGGCTTCCTGGGCTTTCACCAACAAAGGGTTCATTGTGTGTGTCACACACACACACACACACACACACACACCGCCGTGTAATTGACTCAGGTTGAGCTAGGTTGGTCTTTGCACTAGGCAGCCACCCATCTGCCAAGTTTTTAATTCCAGCTAACCCGAGGAGGCGTGTGGATTATTATTATTATTATTATTATTATTATTATTATTATTATTATTATTATTATTATTATTATTATTGGTTTTTTGTTTTTTATTATTATTATTGTTGTTGTTATTATCATCATCATCATCATCATCATTATCATTATTTTGGAGGGGGAGGTAATGCTGGGTTATTATGTATAAGCATTCGTTCATCAACAGGCCTCTGTACATTCAGCCAGTAGTGGCTGCCTTTGTTTCTGCTTTCGCTTGTGGTGGGTGTGTTTATATCTGCTGTGCAGCAGAGTTTATATTTCTTTCCACACGACTGCCAGAAATATTTTCCTTGTGTGGTGTTGATGGGGGGAGGGGGCTAGGTGTGAAAATGTATTTTTTTTAAAAAATTACCCTTAAGTATGGAATTATCTGTTGACAACTACAGTTAAAACAATCATGTCATCCCATTTATTTATTTATTTTTGCCAAGGGAATGTCAAAGTGTGAGAGTCATTTTTAAATACACGCAGAGTTGTTTTCATTATCATTACATTTTCATTGCTGTCCTGTCATTGCTTCCTTCTATTCCCCATTCCCCCGCAACAATTGTGAGGTGAGTTGGGCTGAGAATGAGTGACTGAGTGGCCCAAAGTTTGTTGGTTTGTTTGTTTATTTTTTGATTTGTGTGCCGCCCATTTCCTAGGGCAGCAGTGGCGAACCTATGGCACGGGTGCCACAGGTGGCACGCAGAGCCATATCTGTTGGCACGCAAGCTGTTGCCCTAGCTCAGCTCCAATGTGCATATGTGTGCCGGCCAGCTGATTTTTGGCTTGCAGAGGCTCTGGGAAGGTGTTTTTGGCTTCCAGAGAGCCTCTGGGGAGATGGGTGAGGGCGTTTTTACCCTCCGCCAGCTCGAGGGATGCCTTTGGAACCTAGGGAGGGTAAAACATGAGCCTACTGGGACCACCAGAAGCTGGGAAATGGGACGTTTCTGGCCTCCAGAAGGTCTCCAGGGGGTGGGAGAAGTTGTTTTGCCCCCTTCCCCCGGTCATTGAATTATGGGTATGGGCACTCGTTCATGTGTGATAGCATGCACAAACTCTCTTTCGGCACCCAAGGGAAAAAACTTCACCATCACTGCCCTAGGGACTCTAGGTGGCTCACAACAAAAATTAAAACATATATATAGAATTAAAATCTCTAAAAAACAATTTAAAAATCATTTAAGTCCCACAGTCAAAAATCATACATGCCATTTATGGCCGGATCTCAATGATATACCATCACATCAACGACACCAGGCCTGCGGGAAAAGCCAGGTCTTTACAACTTTCCAGAAGGCCGGTAGGGTGGGAGCAATCTAGATCTCAGGAGGTAGCTGGTTCCAGAGAGTCGGAGCAGCTACACAGGAGTGTTGGATTTCTATGTTATTTATGGTTATAAAAGATGTTCTTCACTTCATCCAGCAGAGCCTGTTCATAACAGAACCATGCTTCTATGTTATATTGGGTACAAATAGAATGACTCCAATATAAAACTTATGGTTTTATTTCTTCTTTTATCATTGAACAGGTTTCATATTTACACAAATAAACAACTTGACAGGATAACTATATTTCTGTATTCATCTGCTCTCTATGATGCAGATTCACCAACAGTCAGCATACGAATCCTCAAGAATTCTATCTTCCAACTGCCACAACTGGCCACATGCCAGTATGCAAATTAGCTCTCTCTTAACATTCCATCCCCCTTTTCCATGCTATATGCCAGTGTTTCCCAACCTTAGCAACTTGAAGATATTTGGACTTCAACTCCCAGAATTTTCCAGCCAGCTAATGCTGGCTGGGGAATTCTGGGAGTTGAAGTCCATATATCTTCAAGTTGCCAAGGTTGGGAAATACTGCTATATGATAACAAGAAAGCCTTCCCCATGGACCCACCAGCTGACACTGTTTAGCTGACGGAACCCGGAGAAGACCAGCCCTGTGGACCCTTATCGGTCGCTGGGAGCTATGTGGTAGAAAGTGGTCTCAAAGATAGTCTTGCCCTCAGCCATGTAGGGCTTTAAAGGTAATGCCCAACACTTTGAATTATGCTCAGACCAATTGGGAGCCAGTGCAGTCCGTGGAGAATTGGTATAATGTGGGTGTACCTATGTGCACCCACAACAGCTTGTGCGGCTGCATTCTGAACCAGCTATAGTCTTCGAATGCTCTTCAGGGGTAGCCCCATGTAGAGCGCGTTGCAATAATGTAACTGTGAGGTAGGTGATAAGCGCATGAGTGACTGTGAGAAGAGTCTCCTGATCCAAATAGGGTCGCAATTGGTACACTAGGCGAACCTGTGCAAAATTATCCCAACCTGCTACAATTTATAGTTTCTTACTTTTTGCTTGGTGTCTTAATCACCAGACAAAACTGGCTCTTCGGGAAAATAATGCTGCTAAGTGGATATTACTATATATTTAACATAATAGTTCGGGTTGAGATGTTTAAATCTCTTTCTGGGAATTGACTTGGACTTCTTTGCTATTTAAATTTATGGAAGACTTACTTTAGGGCTTATGTTATTTTCTCCTCAAACTTACAGAAATCATCACTATCAATTTTCTGAAATCATGGAGAGAAATGATAACTTCTGGCCTATTAAAAAAAGGTTTTGGGAATTATATCCGTCTTTCATTTTGCATTATGTGGATTTGTTCTATTTGGTGGGAGGGAGTTGTCTTCAAGGCAGTGCCAATTCCTGGCAACTCTCTGGATTAGGCCCTGCATTTTTCTTGGCAAGATTTTCAGAAGTGGTTTGCCATTGCCTTCTTCCTAGAGTTAACTGGCCCAAGGTCAGGCAGATGGCTTTGAGCCTAAGATGGGATTAGAATATGGTTTCCCAGTTTTTTGTCTGATGGTTTAACCACTACATCAAACTGGCATTTGCTTCTTTAGCTTCATAGTAGAAGTTGTGCCCAAAAGCTAATTGGGTTAAAAAAAAAACCTTTTGTTTCATCCTCAGGGCTTTTATGGGAAAGTACAGTCAATCCATCACTTATAACTTGATCTAATTGTACCATTTTAGGCATAAGTCCAAACTGATTTTCCTATGGCTTCTTTCTTAATAAAGTGTTAATCTTACTGTGCTTGCAGAATAATTCACTAGACATGCTGGATGCATTCCACACACACGCATATATAAAGATATTTATTTCCATGTACCTTCTGGGGAAAGGGGGGGACATGCCCCATGAACCCTGGCTGAGCCCGCTCGGAGCAACAGGGAGAGCTGCTCCCATTTGTCCCAAGCCTCCCATCCTCAGCAGCAACTCACTCAGCGGGAGGAAATGTTTGCTGTTAACTCATGTCCAGTGGCACGAGGCGGCAAAAGGGGCCCACTATGGAGACCCGCCGAGAGAGTCTGCTGTGCTGGTATGATGAAGCTCGCGGCAGTTCTACAGTTCATGCATGCAATGGTACAACAAGTCTTGCAAAGTCCTGCTCCAGGAGGCAGTGGCGGTGGACCAGCCAAGAACAGGGAAGGGAGGCAGCAGCGATGGGACATGCAATCCCATGCTCGCCACTTACTGCACTTCCAAAATAATAACCCCCTCCAAAAAAATAATAAGGCCAAGGCCATATTTCAGGGTTAAAAAGAAAATAAGAGCCTATGTTACGGGACCGCCTTCTGCTGCATAAATCCCAGCGGCCGATCAGGTACCACAGAGTTGGCCTTCTCCAGGTCTCGTCGACCAGACAATGTCATCTGGCGGGGCCTAGGGGAAGAGCCTTCTATGTGGCGGCCCTCTGGAACCAGCTTCCTCCGGAGATTGGGACTGCCCCCACTGTCACCACCTTTCGCAAAAGCCTTAAGACCTATCTATGTCGCCAGGCATGGGGCAACTAGCACATTCTGACCATTAAAAGTTATGTGTGGGTATGATTGTAATGTTGAGTGTTGATTGTGTATTACTGCTTGTTTTTAAGATAATGGGTTTTAGCCATAGTTTTAATTATTAGATTTGTATTTATACTGTGTTATTGTTGTTGTGAGCCGCCCCGAGTCTCCGGAGAGGGGCGGCATACAAGTCTAATAAATTATTACTATTATTATGTTTGCTAGTTATCATCCTTATGACATGGGGATCTACAATAGTTACTTGAGAGATTGTTAAATCCTATGGTTTCTATCATTCCTATAAGATTTGAAACAGTTTCCTCACTACTAGTCCCATCAATCAATCAATCTAGCAGGACCCTGCAGGAAGGTCATGTCTATCACCTGCCTTCTGGAACAGAATTCAGAATGACTTTTACCACCTTATTATATTTAAAACAGCATTAAAACATGGCTATTCCCCTAGACCAGGGATGGCTAACCCTTTCCTAGTCACGTGCTAAAATACAACGCACGTTGTAAAATACACGTTTGTGTTGTAAAATACAACACACACCCCTCACCCCCCCCACACTCTTTGCACATGAACACACAACCTCTCTGCACTCCCGCATCTGTGCATGCACATGTGACCCTCTCACACTCTGCCCATCCCATGCATGCACATGTGAGCCCTCTGTGCTCCCCACCCCTACATAAAGATGGGTTCCTCCTAGTTCGCACTGGTTGTACAGAACCAGTAGCAAACCGCTGGTGACATCACAGAGCCGGTTGTCAGTGCCAGTCCGTGAACACTGCCATTTTTGGGGAGAAATTTTTTTGGGGAGGAGATTTTTTTTGCTAATTTTTTTCTCCTGCACATGCGCAGAAACAGAGTTTCTAGCACTGCACATGCATTACCATCTTGTTTTTGGCTTTTTGGTGGGGGAATTTTGTGCAGTGTGGGAGGCAGCAAATTGGCAGCAAGGTAAGTTAGGAATCACCTCACATGCATTGCACACACAACCTCCCTCTCCCATTTGGGATAAAAAATGGGCTGTGGGAGGTACCCCCACCCTCCCCACACATGTGCATGCACCTTTGTCATGCGCCCCACTCTCTGCACATGTGCAGGAGATGTGTGAAAATCAGCTGGCCGTTGGGAGGCACGAACGCATGCATGGTGCAGTTGAGCTGGACAACTGCTCATGTGACTGCAGAGAGGCTTCTGCACACCTGTGGCACGTGTGCCATAAGTTCACCATGGCCCTAAACCTTGTGTTAGGCACTATGTCTGTGGGTGGAAAAATGATTGCCTTTTTCTCTAACTTTATTGTTTGTAAATGTTATTTGGTTTTTAGGCCACCTAGAATCTTTGGGGTTGGTTGGCTTGGAGGTTGATAGAATAAAAGAACAAATGAATGAAGGAAGTTGCATATTTACTCTTACTTTTATTAAGTCATTTTTCTTCATTGGTTCCTTTAAATGGGTATTATAAAGCTGCCATTTTGGCTATTATAATTTTGTTCATATTTTTCAGTTTTCAATTACTGTACTGAATAAATCCAGAATAAATAAAATGTGTGACTTCTACATTCATCTTTATCATTAATATTATACAAAAGATACAGTATATGTCTTAATTCATGAAAACATTTTCTTTTCATAGCTAGGACCTTTTCAGAATGAAGGAGTTTAAAATGTGAGATGTCTTCATCCCTGAGTGACAGTCTTTTAGTGCAATGTAGCCTGTGGAAATCTTCAGCTGGTACATCAGTTAATAAACTTTGAAACAAAAACATTGTTCAAAGAGAACCAGACAATTTTTATAGCTACTTTTGAGGGGTGCCAGGGATGGTGTTAATAGGAGTCTTTCTACCCGTCCCAATTATACTGCTATAAAAGGAAAGGAGCTTTTTTCTCCTTTCTGTGATTAGATTAGCCTTCACCACATGGATGCCCTCATCTCCATGTGTTAAGTAAATGCTCCAGCTGTTCATGTTTGCACTAACCATACAAAACATCTGGAGGCCACCGGTTGATCCACAGGCCAAATTAGATGCAGTGCTCATTTTTGCACGTAGTGTCACAGGTATAAAGCCAGTGTGCTAGTGGCAGATAAATTACTTCAGGCCATCTGTGTGGTTTTCTGGATTTGTCTATTCTCAGTTCTATTAATGGAAGCTTATAAGACAAGAGTATCAAGAAGAGCTCACTGAAAATATTCTTTCCTTCCAGGAAGGGCATATCATAGACAAGATGCTGTTTTCAGAAGAACCACAACATTCAGGGTTTGGGCTGTTTTTAGAAAATGAAATTGATCCCTGTGTTCTTTGCCTTGGAGAAGGCTCTGAAGTTTTCAGTTTTTTTAGCCAGAACAGGATAAAAAGGGCAATATGCTGCGAGGGCAAAAAACTTTTGCATGAATTAGAGATTGTAAGTAGACAAAAATCCTTTGAAGTATATAGAAAAATGCCAATAATATGATAAAAGGCATTGCCTTAGCTAATTTGTTCAGATGTGGGCATCTTTGAATATGGAACTGTAAATTAATTAGGTTTCTTTTTCTTTCAAGAGTCTCCAAGGAAAATTTGTATGAAATCACCTAATTTATAAGCCAATAAACACATTTCTGTATATAGAACACATTTGTATGCTGATTAATTTTGTAATGCGATTTGCTCTACAATAAACTATATACATAAAAATTATGTATACTCGTACCAAAAATAGTGTACACATATAAGTATATTACTTTAGAATAATACACAAATTAATTAAAATTATGTGTGAAAGGTATGCTATATATTTTCAATTTTAATTTTCAAATTCAGCAAAAACGTGACATGTATGTATGTATGTATGTATGTATGTATACATGTATGTATGTATTTATGTATATATATATCTGCAGAAATATTTTGTTCATATCTAGAAATAGAAACAATGATGGTCCAAATCAAAACTTTTGATCAGGAATTCAAACTGAAAAACACTGACTGGTAAACTCCCTACATTTACATAATTATGATCAATTCAATTTAAGTGAAAACCCATATTTTGCAATATGCATGTTTAGCTAATGTAGACATTTATGTACAGTATATTTTTAATTTTCAAAACAAGTACTGTTGTATCAAAAAGGTCAGAAAAAATGTAGTGAATAAGAGCCTTTCACTTTGTGTATTAGTTTAGAAAGTTCAAATTAGATAAAGTTCACATTCAGATGTCAGGTGAATGAATTTCTTAGGTCAGGAATGGTAATTCTGGCTTATTAGTGTTTTGTTTCTCAATAAATGAGGGTGGCTAGTATTGCCCAGAAGCCAAGGCTCAATGATTTTTCAACATGAACTGCATCTTAATTATGATGCAGAATTATGGGAGATGTGTCAAAGCTGATAGACAGGTTGATCTTAAGAGCAAACTGGCTATGCTATAGCTATACAGTAGTAATTAAATTTTAAATGTATTACACTAATTTTATATGCTTCTTTTTTGACCTTACACAAAAGCTGTCTTCCGCAGCCTGGTGACCTTATACCTCTTGTTCAGCCTTTCCAGTCCCTTTTATGTTGGACTGTATTTCTTATCAACCCTAGACAATATTATTAACAATCTGTACTGAAAGTTAGTTCTCAGTTAATAGTCCCCAGGATAGTCATTGACCATGGTGGTGAAGGATGCTGGGACAATCATTCCATACTGGCATGGAATGACAAGGATTGTAGTCCTAATGGTCTAAAGGTATGAAAACATAAGAGCTAATTTGTGGAGATTTTGATTTCTCGCTCAAGGGGATAGTGTGGATATAAGAGCCTTCTCACTGTACATAACAGATGGAAATGTCTATGGAGATCATGGTTTTTCCAAAGGTTCTTTTTAAAAAACAACAACAACTGGTTTTTCTTTGTTTTTCCTTAAAGAAGTTTCGCCTCTCGTTCAAGAGGCTTCTTGAATGAGAAGCAAAATATGTTCAAGGAACTTTTGTAGTTTTGAAAAAGCATCTTTGGGACAATATATGGAAATATATGAAGACTAACTGAACAGCTTGTCTAGATCTCCCTAAGTTGGCCAGTATGAGAAAACTGAGTTAGTTTGGATCCTTTAGACCTTGGTCTTTCCATGACTGTTCTGGAAGCTACTAGCCAAGGTTGTATATCTGATTTTGCTAATTTTTAATATGCTTTTGACTGTTTTGATATGATTGATATTAAAAATATATTAGCTTAACTGCTGTTGATGTAATCTTTATTGCAACTAACTTATTCCTAATTTGGGCTATTGGTGATTTTTGGATAATAATACATAAAATAACTATAATTAAAATTAGACATTGAAGATTTGTACCAATGGCTGCAGAAGACAGTCCCAGAAGGCCTCCTATAGGAGCCAAATATTTAGCAGAGCAAGAGTATCTTTGCCTTTCAGGCAGGTTATTTCAGTGGAACACTATTGCTGCAGAAAACACACACTATCAGACCTCTCCCATCACATCTAGAGTAGGCATCCATCCATCCATCCATCCATCCATCTATCTGGATTTATATGCCGCTCCTCTTTGAAGACTCAAGGCAGCTTACAACATATAAAAGAACAATAGAAAACACCCTAAATCCAAATGTAAAATTAATCTAACTAATCTTAAAAACCAATCTCTCTCATTCAGACACTCAGACATATATTCCATTCATTGGCTGGGGGCTGATGTCTAACGGCCTAAGGCTTGTCGGCACAGATGGGTCTTTCGGCTTTAGGAGCCGAGGTGGCGCAGTGGGTAGAGTGCAGTACTGCAGGCCACTAAAGCTGACTGCTAGATCTGCAGGTTAGCAGTTCAAATCTCATCACCAGCTCAAATGAGGCCCCGGATTGTGGGGGCAATATGCTGGCTCTGTTTAAAAAGTGCTATTGCTAACATGTTGTAAGCCAACTTGAGTCTAAGGAGAAGGGCGGCATTAAAAAAATTAATTAAATAAATAATAATAAAATCATAAAATAGGCTCCTGCGGAAGGTGGGGAGCATGGGGCAGTACAAATTTCTGGGGGGAGCTGGTTCCACAGAGAAGGCTCTTTCCCTAAGCACCACCAGGTGACATTGTCTAGCTGATAGTATCTGGAGAAGGCCGACTTTATGGGACCTGACCAGTCACTGGGACTCATATACAGAAGCATTTCAAAGCATTAGTAATAATATAATTATACATGAAAGCAACAGAAAACATCAAATTAGAAATGATAAGAATGTTGTACAATATATGTTATTTTATATGGTTTTAATATTTAAAAAGTTGTATATAAAAATGTAATCAATAAAAAACAAAAAAGCCTTTTCCTGGCCTTTGTATCAGGAATGCCTGCAGAAAGAAATGAATTTTGAACAGGTATCTAAAGTTCTAATAAGCACTTTTCAAATTCCAATTTCCTAAGGGAATGGATCCTGCATATTTATAGTTCAGGGTTTATAGGTCATGTACAATAATAATTATTTGGGGCATGTAATGGTGACATAACATTAAAATGCCATAAATGGATAAGTAAATAACCTTGTGGAAACTTTGCATTAGTCAGTTGCTGATTCCTGAAATGCATTATAGAGTGATTGCTTTTAGTGCTTACTTTAACACTTAGTCTTTAACTCTTATCTCTGTTTCAATTATGAATTTTATTTCATCAACTGAACATAAAGAACACTGATACTATTATTGATTATTGCTCACCAACAGTTGCCCATATGTGCAGGTTTAAACTATATAATGGTGGAATACAAAGGAAGGGCTATAAAATCTTGTACTCAACATCTTAGACCCCTCCTCCTCCTTAAAATGATTTATTATTTGTTTGATTTATGTCCCTCTTCCTTCAAGATCAAGTGGTTAGTGGCTTAAATGGGCATTCCTGTGTTTTATCCCTGAGCGGTAGACTTGGATAACAGAGAAAGAATCCTTCAAATTTTCAGAATAAATTTTCTTGGAGAATTGGAAACTGGAATCTAGATCTCATGTGCCAATTAAATTTAATTTTAATTTTTAGTTTTAAATAAAATCAAAGTTTAATTTTAAATAATATGGGCTGTGTATGAATTTTAATTTTTAGTTTTAAATAAAATCAAAGTTTAATTTTAAATAATATGGGCTGTGTATGAATTTGAGCATTTGGAGGAAGTATAAATGCTTTTTAGTGAACCATCCATGCAAAATCTATCGACACAACTTTGGGAGTGAAAACTTGTTCTCTAAATAAATACAAAAAATAGAACCAGCCACCAATCAATGTCCACCTCCATTCCATGGAGAAGGAAACCACACCAGGCTAAATACAATATGTTAAGAGCTGCCCTTCAAAAGCAGGCAGAACCAAAAGCCATTTTATGAGGGAGGTTCAGGATTTTAAGTGTAATATGGGTGCTTTAAGCATCTCAACTCCCCGGCTTTAACAAGGCTGTTAAAGCTGGGGAGTTCTCTTTTGGGTTCTCTTACTATGGATGGAACAGCTCTGGAGAGTTATGCCTTATGCTTTGAGAATTCCCAATATAACTTAATTTTTCATCTAAACATCAGAAACATTCCAAGAATGGTGGGTGGTTAAGTCACTTTATCTAGTGGAAAATGGGGTGGGGATAACGAATAAAAATCAAACTCCAACTACATATAAAAAAATCAATTCTAGTTGTATTTTTAAAGTAACAATTATCTGGCCTCATAAAACTGTTCAATGTTAATGTATTACATTATCACCTTCTGATAACTGCATTCAAAGAACCCTTTATGTAAAAATAATATTTTTATCTTTAATCTATGGCTCTCAAGAGTTCAATTGATCCCACTGGGTGTTGTTAAAGTCAAGAGGAGTTTTCCTTTTTAATATTACATAAACATAACCATAGACTTTGCAGGGAGAATTGTATTTTTGTAAAGAAATTATATACTATATATAAATATATATAAATTACATCAACTCCTACTCTCAAAACATCGCTACAGAGCACTGCACACCAAGACAATTAGACACAAGGACAGTTTTCCTCCGAACACCATCACTCTGCTAAACAAATAATGCCCTCAACACTGTCAAATTATTTACTAAGTCTGTACTACTATTACTATTATTCTCATCATTCCTATCACCCATTTCCTTCCACTTATGATTGTATGACTGTAATTTGTTGCTTGTATCCTTAAGATTTTTATTAATATTGATTGTTTTTCATTGCTTTATTTGACCCCTATGACAATCATTAAGTGTTGTACCACATGATTCTTGACAAATCTATATTTTCTTTAATGTGAGAGCATACACTGAGAGCATATGCACCAAAGACAAATTCCTTGTGTATGCAATCACATTTGGCCAATAAAGAAATCTATTCTATTCAATTCTATTCTATTCAATGTTACATGGAGGTAAAAATCTAGGCAATACTTTCACCCATATTGTAATGGATATATATCCAGCCATTCTGCTTTAATTTACCTTATTTTCACGAACAAGATAAATTTCAATCTCTGCTATGTTTATTCTAGATGCCACAGTTCCAAGCAGGTAGTCTTTTGAACCAGTTCACAAAGAAAACTGCTCCAGGATTGCAGAAGTTTTTTTTATATAACTCCTGTACTGCATAGGTTATATTTAGACAGTCTTGCTGGGTGGGTTTGGTGAATATAAAGTGATATCTCCCTAAGTTTGCTGGTTACTGTTGCTATATTATTCCTACATATTTCATCTTTAGTGAATGGAAAATGCTGGAGTATTTGTTGATGAGTAGGATATCCAATCCATGATTGCCAACTACCTTTAGCTCTGCTGCCCTCCAAAATGTTTTTAGATATCTCACCTTATTCTTCCGTCTCCTTATCTTGGGCATTTATCCTTCAGTAAGGATAAATGAAAGCCAGTCTCTTTAAGAAATTTATTGTTTTGCCCAACACAGGACCATATTCCATGTGTAATATCCTAAATCTACCACAAAAAAAACCCCAGGCAGCAAACCCACATTAATTATTTTTGGTTGAATTAAAAATATATGTTTTTCAGGACACTCAATGTGAGACTAATATATTAAGTACCATGTGAGGATTAAGAAAAAGGGCCCCCAAAAAGCATGACAGGAAATTAAAGAAAAAATGATTAAAAAGATAATACTGAAATCTCCTAAAGAGATCAAAGAAACCAGAAAAATATTTTAAAAATCTGTAGCAATGATTATATATGCAGCAAAGATTCATATTAAGCCTTGGATTTTTAAAACAGGCTTCCCTCATGTTGTGTCCAGAGGACAGTTAGGCTTTGTACCCGCCCCACATTCCTTGGGCGGGAAAATACTGTCTCCTGATTGGTTGGCTCAGCCTGGCAGCCCGGGATTTATATAGCTACCAGGCACGGCCATGTTTGGTCTTTGTTCTGTTCTGGTAACCATTACATACTGTTAAATAAAGGATCGTTCTTATCCTAAGACTGCAGTCCTTCATTCCAGTAAGATTCAACATCTGGCGATGAGGAAACGTGTACTAGAGACAAGGTAACCAGTGATTTCCCTCAGCCACCGCTGTTGCCTCAGGTATCCCTAGCCACCGTCACCGCCAGCACCGCCACGCCAATTGCGACCACCACCGCCACTGCCACCAACACCTCAGATGTTAGGATTTTATATACAGTTCATGTTTGCACACAACCCATTCAACCTGTTTTCAAAAATATTATCCCTATTCAGTATATTTCTTTCTCTTTGGGGATGGCATTTTATTTTATTTATCAAATTTCTATACTGTCCATCTCAATGCTGTTTATATAAAAATCAATTTAAATATAGGCTACATAAACTATAAGCACAGTTGAGATGCTAAAAATTCTAATTCTTCAGTCAATAACATCACCATAATTTGGCTTTGAGTCCTCATTCTGGCTCACAAGTCATCATTTCTAAACAACAACAAAACAAACCTCTCAGTCTGGAATATTTCTCCCATTTCTAGAAGAAACATCTTCTGTGTCAGCATTTACTGCTTGACTACCAACTTCTTTTCTTTTTGTATCTCTAATTTATTCCAGTAATTGTAGAAATAAAGAGGGAAGGTTACTGTATGTCTTCTCTCTGAATCTCAGAGAATTAATTAATATATCAAAATACTATACAGCGCTCCTGTGATGATCTGCTTCAATTGAGCATGATGTACCTCTGGGAAATAATTCCCTTTCTTTTCACTACTAATCTCAGAACAGTGTGTCTACTTTAATCTGAACATTTTGTCCTTGTTAACTAGAAGACTTGAATAAAAAGCATATTTTCCACTTTCTACAGATCATAAAGTTTGTAAACATTCTTCTACTCCCAGCAAACCCTCCCTTTTTTAACTCTAAACATTTCTAAAACAGACCCTATCAAACTGTATGTTATCACATATTATCTTCCATTTCTGCTGTACAGAACAACCAGATTTTATCCACTTGAATAATCTGATTAATCTTGATGTCAAGATCACCCCCTTCTGTTCAAAATGACACCTTCTAAGAAAATGTTCTTGTTTTTTATATATAAATAACATCCTTTCTTTGGGATTCTCTGCCACTTAAAGAATTATCTCCAATAATAAATTAATAGCAAAAGATTCGTGTTCAGCTACTATTTTTAAATATATAATTTTGCAATATATTGTATGGTTTCCCTTTCTGAATCAAACAAGCTGAAATGTAAGATTGACAAATGTAAGAAAAATCCATCACCACCAGATAGATTCATAATTGGCTTGAAACTACACTAATATGTAGTCATTGAGTAACTACATCTACAGGAAGAGAAGTATGTAGTGGGGTATTTCAAAACTCTGACTTAAGCTCAGTACTCTTAATGATTTAGATCAGTGGTCCCCAACGTTTTTTCCACCAGGGACCAGTTTCCGCAAGACAATTTTTCTATGGCCCAGTGGGGGCGGAAAGGGGCGTGGTTGGGGGCGGGATTAAGCATGGGGGTGCTGGTCCTCCCCGCCCCTCTTTCCCGCCATCGTCCTGTGGCCGGCAGAACCTGCCTCCCAAGCCCTCTTGCCCAGCGGGAGCTAAGCGCTGGAGAGAGGGGGTCAGGCTGGCCCTCCTGCCTTCCCCCAGCCAAAAACGCAAAAGCGCCCCGCGGCAGAAGCCAAAAGAGGCTTGAGCCTCTCGGTCCTTCCCGTCCCTCTGTTCCATCCATCGTCCTGTGGCCGGCAGAACCTGCCTCCCGAGGCCTCTTGCCCGGCGGGAGGCAAAGCGCTGGAGGGAGGGGGTGGCGGCATGAGGGCCGGCAGCTGCTGACTCCACGGACCGGTGCAACATGCCCCACGGCCCGGTACTGGTCCGCGGCCCGGTGGTTGGGGACCCCTGATTTAGATGACGGGATAGAAGGAGAACTCATCAAATTTCCAGACCACACAAACCTAGGAGGAATATTCAACACTTTAAGCCATAAAAATCTTGACAGACTTGAACACTGGGCTCTAACTAACAAATAGAAATTCAATGGGAGAAAGTAAGATTTTACACTTAGGCAAGAAAAATCAAATGCACAAGTACAGAATAGGTAATATCTGGTTCAACAGCAATAAATCTGAGAAGACTCTAGGTCTAGGAGTTCTAATAGACAACTGCTCAAGTATAAGCTCGAAGTGTATTGCAGCTGTCAAAAAAAGTCATTGCAGTCCTAGGCTACATCAAAATATTATCAAGATAACATGAAGTATTTATATACTGGTTTAGTAAGACCACACTTGAATACTGCATCCAATTTTTGTCACTGTGACACAAAAATAACATTTGGCATTATATACCGCTTCACAGTGCTTTACAGCTTTCTTTAAGTGATTTACAGAGAGTAATCATATTGTCCCAAGGTCAGTAAAATGGATCCTCACTTTTACGGACCTTGGAAGGATAGAAGGCTGAGTCAACATTAAGCCTACTGAAATTTGATTTGCCAAACTGCTGGTGATCAGCAGAAGTAGCTTGCAGTACTGCACTCTAACCACTATGCCACCGAGGGTCTAGTAGATATTGAGACACTAGAAAGAGTGCAGAGAAGGGCAACAAAGATGATTAGATGGTTAGAAGCTAAAATATCTTATGAATGGTTGCAGAAACTAAGTATATTCTAGTCTAACAAAAAGGTGGACTAGGGATGACATGATAACAGTCTTCCAATATTTGAGGAGCTGTCATAAAGAGGATGGGATCAACCTATTCTCCAAACCATCTGAGAGCAAGACAAGAAGTAAGAACAGAAACTTATCTAAGAAAAATCCTAGAACTAAGAAGGAATTTCCTGAAAATTAATTAATGGAATGGGTTGCCTTTAGAGGTTGTGGATGTCCCATCATTGGAAGTTTTGAAAAAGAGATTGGCCACTAGTATAGACGTTCGAATTCAGAAGATCTCCAAAATACCTTTGTGTTATTATTAAACATTTCTGATAACAATCTCTTTCTCTCCCCACCTCTTCCAGCCCTGTAATATGTGAATGATACATGTAAAAAAAGAATAATCCCCAGGAATGTGCAAAAATGTTGATTTAAAAATCGTCCCCAAATTGTTCACTTTTGCAAATAATATTAATCAATCACACAAGTACTGGCCTACTGGCAGGGTGTGTGTGTTCCTGGCGCTATCGGAATGGGAGTGCTGTGCATATGCAGCAGCCGAAATCTGTCGCACGGACGTCCTTCCAGCAGGGAAAAAAAAAAGTTTCTTTGCTCCTGCACATGCGCAGAAGCAAAAAACAGTAATTTTTTACAGGAATCACACCGGTTGTGCATACACAGTGGGTGCACGCCCAGCAGCAGTGGAGCAAAGCCACACTCCATTGCCGCCATTGGAATGGCGTTCCCACCGTTCCAACCCATAGCACATCCCTGCCTACTGGCCTTCTAAAAGGCCGTGAAGATCTGGCTTTGCCAGCAGGCGTGGGGACCATGAATGTTAACATCTACTCACAGATGATATATGGCGAGTAGAATCCGAGACCAAGCTACAAGTAATAAATTGGAATCACTTTATAATATGTAAACAATGTTGTCTGGTGGGACCCAGGGGAAGAGCCTTCTCTGTGGCGGCCCTGGCCCTCTGGAATCAACTGCCCCCAGAGATTAGAACCGCCCCCACCCTCCTTGCCTTTCGTAAGCTACTCAAAACCCACCTATGTCGCCAGGCATGGTGTAACTGCTCTTGAATTAATATGGTATATATAAGAAACATTCCCAATTTGGTGGTGGGGTGTGAATGTTTGTCTGGTGGTGGGCAGTAATCACAGAGCACTTGTTCTATGTTGTATGTGTGTGTCCATATTTTATAAAATCAATTGAAAATGAAATTAAAAATAAACCTACCCTGAGTCCCACGGGATTGGGTGACATAGAAGTCAATTAAATTAAATTAAGCAAAGTTCACTAGCACTTTAGAATCCAAAATTCTACTGTAACATTTTTCCACCTTCAATAACTAAACCAGTGTTTTTCAAACATGCCAACTTTAAGATATATGGAATTCATATCCCAGAATTCCCCAGCAATTATCCATGCAGTTGATGTCCATCAGTTGTGGGCTTCACTTACCTTTGCTATCGGTTCGGAAGTGTGAATGCATGTGCGCATTCACTCACTTCGCTCCTGCAGGGCACTTCTGCACATGTGCAGAACCTGTGCATGCACAGATTATCTGTGATGACGATGGGGTGGGTGGGTGGAGCCTCCCACCATCGCCACTACCAGTTTGCCAAAACCAGGATGAACTGGTAGCAACCTGCCACTGGTGTCCATATTTTAAAGTTACCAAGCTTGAAAAAAATTGAGCCCCATTATTTTGCTTCTATATTTATTTCAGTAGGTAATCAAAATAAGCAGATCATACAAGTAATTCCACTCCTTTTCGTAGTCCTTTTTGTAGATGTCACGTATTTGGAGCTATCTTAAGAAACTTCCTGAACTGGAAAAGAAAATTTGCAGTTCTCAGTGCATGGCTGGGTACTTTTATCCCTTTGCTGCTCCCTCTGTTGGTTTTGAAATGGAGCGGCAGCTTAATTTTTTTTTTTTTTTAAATGATGTTTTGTCTAGTGAAAAAAATGATAGTTTCTAAACTCATTTCAATATATAGTGAACTGGGTGTTCAAGATTTTTTTGCCTCTTCTTAAGAACCATTTTATACTTAAGAACCCAAGCCCGGAAAAATTTTCCAGGAAATTTGAGAGAGGCACGAAGGCCTGGTCAGGTTCCTGCCAATCCCCCTTTAATCCCAGCCATCTCAAGCTTTTCTGGGCTGCCAGAGGAGCCTTTCGGTGGCGCTTAAGGAGGCTTTGGCAATCCAGAGCGAACGACGCATTTTTCTTTCTCTGGGCACTTGGAGAGGGAATAAACTTCTGACAGCGCCCAGAGAAAAGAAATGCTTCCTTTGCTCTGGGCAGCCGAGGAATCACGACAGTGAAGGAAAGGCGCCGGCTACAAAGCAAGCGAGCGAGAGAGAGGAGAAGGGAGCTCTTCAGCGTGGGAAGGAAGAGGTGGCAGGTAGCAGCAGCAGCAGCCAGTGTATGAGAGGCAGTGTATGGGAGGCAGCCTTGCACCGGGTGTATGGGAGGCGTGTGCTCCTCCTCGCTACCTCAGAGTCCCTCTTCTTTTTTTAAGCCTTAAAGTTTTCGATTTTTTTGATTCCCCTCACCTCACCTTCTTCCTTTGGCAGTGACTCTCCTCCTCCTCTTCTTCCTCCTCCCACCCAAATTCCAAGCTTGTATTTCTTTCCTAATGGGTTTGCACGCATTATTTGCTTTTACATTGATTCCTATGGGAAAAATTGCTTCTACTTAAGAACGTTTCTACTTAAGAACCTGGTCACGGAACCAATTAAGTTCTTAAGTAGAGGTACCACTGTACCTATAATTGCAAACAAATCTGGAAGCATAGACCCATAGACAAAGCATGGGCCTTCAGTGCAACTAAAGGACAGAAACAAAGCTGAAAAAGAAATATCAGAATTAAGAAAGAATGACTCATGACATGATGACATCATCATGTTTAACAGCCAATGAAGAATTAGGAACCATGGTTAATCATCTTTTTGAGCGATGATTCAAACTTAAGTTGGCACGGCAATAATACAAAGTGAAGATAGTTGCACTGTACACATAGTCAGGATAAGGCTTTCTTTTGTAGAAAGTTTCCTGTTTTTTAAAAAAATCCTCTGTTTTAGTCTTTGGCTTAAGATTTCAGGTTTTTTTCCACCTGAAAATAGGAAATGAAATTTGATGGGGCAACAGGAGGAACTTTGGAGGGCAGAAATAGTAGTTTGGAGATCACATGTAGCTCCAAGTTAATCATTGTAAAGATACTGCTGTATAGAGGAGTTGCCATAATTTCTGCTGTAGCAAAGATAATTCTTCATTCAATTTATCATCCCAACACTTATTCTAACTACTGTGTCCTAATTCACTATCTGTTTAATTTATGTAAAGCATAAAAGCAAATGGAAAGTGGGAACTTTGAAGTTATCTGTGTAGCAGTTAGTCAGAATTAAGATGATTATAATTAGGCTAATAGAATAATTATATTCAAATCTAGTAATTATTTTTTATTTATGATTCACATCAGCATACGATACAATAAGATTTTTTAAAGTCTTCCCCAAAATAAGAGAAGAGTTGTTCCATCAATATCACATTAATAAAAATATCACAAAAACCAGAATTTATGTATTTATCTAAAACTGACAAAGATAGCAAAATCTCACTACGCTTTGCTTCCCAAGTACCATTCTCACTTTTATTCACACTTAGTAATTTGTACAAACATTTCAAATATTTCATCACACATTGCCAATCACAGAAGATACACTGATATACTATGAAAGTTTATGACTGGAAATAAATGAAACATCTTTGCCTTTACTCCCTTTTCTTCTTACTTATAAAACTTACTTGTTTCTTGTATACCCATTATGTACATAGTAATGTATATCTATGACTGTGCTTTAATATTGTACTATCTTTTCAAATCAAGAATATGCTATTCAAGCACTGATTTGCCAGAATTAGTTCTTTTTACAGCTTTAAAAAGCCTGCTGCAAGTCCCCTTTTGTACTTGGATATATAGAAAGAAGTCTTTACTGTGGTGGCCCTGAAATATGAAATATGTTATCTTGGCAGCTTAATGATGCCTTCTATGTTTTTTGTTTGTTTTGAATTAGGAAAATTGTCAAATTCTTCCATACATTACACATTTGTTGTATTTTTCACTATTTACTGTTGTGTTATTAATAATGTCCTTGTTTTGTTTCTTTCCACTGTGTTGGGGACCACTCCAACACAGAGAGTGGGTTAGTAGATAAATATGTCATCTGCACCTCTATAACTGTCTGGTTTGGTGCTGCAACCCAACAGGACCGACACAGATTTCAGAGGATAATCAGAACTCAGAAAAAACAATTGCTGCCAACCTGCCTTCTATTGAGGACCTGTAGACTGCACGAGTCAAAAAGAGGGCGTGGAAAATATTTACTGACCCCTCACATCCTGGACACAAATTGTTTCAACTCCTACCCTCAAAATGTCGCTACAGAGCACTGCACACCAAGACAACTAGACACAAGAACAGTTTTTTTCCGAACGCCATCACTCTACTAAACAAATAATTCCCTCAACACTGTCAGACTTTCTACTAAATCTGCACTTCTATTCTACTAGTTTTTCTCATCATTCCTATCACCCATTTCCTCCCATGTTGACTGTATGACTGTAACTTGTTGCTTATATCCTAAGATTTTTATTAATATTGCTTCTTCATTGCTTATTTGACCCCTATGACAATCATTAAGTGTTGTACCACATGATTCTTGACAAATGTATATTTTATTTTATGTACGCTGAGAGCATATGCACCAAGACAAATTCCTTGTGTGTCCAATCACACTTGGCCAATAAAAATTCTATTCTATTCTATTCTATTTTATATAGTAAAATCTTAGTTCAGCATTTACACCACACATAATAATAGTTACTTTCTCAGCATATTTTTCTTTCCTAAGATTTTTCTCAAACAGCAATCTTGTATTTGCCTGCGAGAATAAGGTGATTCGTTGGATCAATGAAGTAAGCTTCACTAGCATTTCCAAAGGCAGAGAAAAAGACATTAAAAGCCCAACCAGTTTTCAAAAGCAATTGCAAACCTCCGGCTAATAACAATAAAGCATTTCCCAGATTTCCTTAAAAATATTTTTCTTCTCTCTATAAGAATCAGTACAATTGTAATTTGAAGATTATTCAGTCCCCTGCAGCCTGCACATTGCAAACACTTAACAATGAGACAAACATAGCTTTATTTTAAAGAGCAACAACAACAACAAAAAATCCAAAAACAAAAATAACACCAAGACAACCAGAAATGCAATTAATTTTTTTGGCTGGATGGGAAATGCTGGGAGTTGATGCCCCCACATTTTAATGGTGCCAAATTTGAACAGTAGTGGGTTAAATAAAACTTATTAGTCAGAAAAGCTGCTACCAGGTTCCTTTTTATTTATATTGAGGTCATTCAGAGAGAATCTTTGAAGGATTTGAAATGTTTTTCTCAGCTTCTTGCCACTTGGACTGAATTACCTCAATTACGTATATGCATTCTCCTCCTATTCCTTTTCAACACCTCCACAATCTTTTACCACAAATAACTAAAAGTAGAAGCAAGTTCACATGCAAACTTTATACAGGTTAATATGCAAAGGAGCTTTCTTTTTATACCCTGAAATCTGGGTGGTCCTATTAGAATGAGAGTATTGACACACCTTCTATTTCTCTAGCACTGTAAATCTTTTTTGTCCAACGAAGAAAAAGGATTAGTAACCAAGTTTGCAAAATGAAAGTTAAAATGCTAAAGTTTTTGCTTTACTACATATTTTATCTGATTCATTTTATAGGTTTTTGCATATTTTCTCTGATTTGGTTATAGTATTGAATAATATATGTCTACCAAGATATATATTTTCCTGTATGACTTATATTTACACCTGCTCTTTCTTTTCGTACTTGTCACCACTGCAAATAGTTTTCTGGTTATAACACACATGTGCTTTCCATCAGAACAAAGCATTTGGAAAGGGCAGGAAGAGGCTGTGAAATCAAAAAGAAAACTGTGAGAAGAGTTTTATCTCTACCAAAGCAAGTGATGGGACATTATCTTAAATCAATGAGATTGTAACAATTGTTAAGGTTTCCATGAAAACCCCCCCAATGATTTATCCACCAAAATATTATTATATATGAAATTCTCTCACTAAAGGAATGATGCCTGCCTGCTTGCTTTTTGATTTTTAAGAAAAAAAGTCACTTACCTTCATGAAGAAAGCTGACACAGCTGTGGCAAATTGAAAATCGTTTGTGCAGGAGAAAGAATAAAATATAAACATATAATCTGATTTCTCTTAACATACTGCCCTGCTAAGGCAGTTGCTTCTGTGTGCTGGCACTGGAATGTGACAGGGATCACTTTTTTAGATGCTAAACTAAACCAGTCCAAAGAATCAGGCTATTCAGTTGCAATCCTAAGTACAGGAAAGAACAGCTCATATGCAATTACATCATGCAGAAAGTCATGTGCAGGCAGTAACCCAGAAATATGCATTTAATTTGAGGCTCTGGGCAGGATATACATTAGAAATGATCTTTTTTTTAAGGGACAGGGTAATATCTTGATTTCGTCAACATTAAGCTAAAAAACTATTTTGGAAACTGTTTATAAACCCAAACTCTTGAGTTAAAGGACGTGTTAAAGAAATACTGAAATGGTGCTATTCCATTTCTTGGGGCATTTAAGAATGTTTCTGATTTGGCTACTAGCTTCAATGCCAGAAATTCCTGTTGTCATTTGGAAAGAAGAGTAGTTTTATGGCATGAAGGAGGGGGAGGGCAGTCTTCAACCTTTGTTAGTCAAATCTATTAGGAGAAAATGTCTAAAATAGGCTATGGTATCAATTTCTGGTTAGGTCTAGTATAAACCACATGCGAAAACCCACCAAACCTGTAGATGTCAGCTAAGAGATACACAGAACATATTCTCTTTGGTCACAAAAGCGCCACAGTACCACAGTGGTTGGAATGCAGTATTGCAGGCTGACTCTGGCCAAGCCAGGAGTTTCCTCCTGACTGGTTCAAGGTTCAAGAATCTCAGAAGAGATGAGGCCATCCTCATCTCATAGATAAGAGATTCCACAAACTGGGTACCACTGCAGAAAAATGTAGTTCCCTAGATGCTGAAATCCCTAGATGCTGAAACAAAGAATGTTCTTTCTGCGCCAGCTCAGGAAGCTCAAACTGCCCAAGGAGCTGCTGATACAGTTCTACAGAGGAATCATTGAGTCTGTCATCTGCACCTCTATAACTGTCTGGTTTGGTGCTGCAACCCAACAGGACGGACAGACTTCAGAGGATAATCAGAACTGCATAAAAAACAATGGCTGCCAACCTGCCTTCCATTGAGGACCTGTCAAAAATAGGGCGGGGAAAATATTTACTGACCCCTCACATCCTGGACACAAATTGTTTCAACTCCTACCCTCAAAACGTCGCTACAGAGCATTGCACACCAAGACAACTAGACACAAGAACAGTTTTTTTTCCGAACGCCATCACTCTACTAAACAAATAATTCCCTCAACACTGTCAGACTTTCTACTAAATCTGCACTTCTATTCTACTAGTTTTTCTCATCATTCCTATCACCCATTTCCTCCCATGTTGACTGTATGACTGTAACCTGTTGCTTATATCCTAAGATTTTTATTAATATTGCTTCTTCATTGCTTATTTGACCCCTATGACAATCATTAAGTGTTGTACCACATGATTCTTGACAAATGTATATTTTATTTTATGTACCCTGAGAGCATCTGCACCAAGACAAATTCCTTGTGTGTCCAATCACACTTGACCAATAAAAATTCTATTTTATTCTATAACATCTCTGCTATTTAGGACATAACATATAAGCAGGCTCTGCACAGAGATGGAATTCACATAATTTCCCTACTGGTTCACCCAATCCCAAAAATGTGACTGTGCACATGCGCATGCTTGCTTCGGTCGCACATGCATGCAGCCTTCTACGCATGTGCTTTGCTCGTGCACAGCTTACATGCAGGCATACACCTTGTAAACGTGGCTAAATACGATAGCATAGCGCAAGGACACCACCAGCAGGTCGCTATTACCGGTTTGCCTGAACCGGCTGAATACCACCTTGGGATCTGCAGTATCACATCCTCTTCACAACCTGTTTTCCTTATTACCTTCCCGGAAGAGTCTTCGTGGTACCCAAAACAGAACATATATATAATCAATCATGTGTATATGTGTGTGGATATGAATAATAGATACATTCTTTTGAGAGTGAGCAACACAATTTCATTTTCTTATGTGTGCCAGTGGGCTCACAATTTTAAAAAATAATAATAAAGTTTATTTTATCTACATTATCTTAATAGAGGTCTGGTGGGATGGAGAGATGAAATAAAGGAGAGCTGTTCTCTCAAGTAACCTCTTCCTATGCCATGAGGGGAAAATTCAAAAATGTAGATTTTCGAAGAACAAGTATTATGGTAAAATATCTGTACCTTGTTATATTGTAACATAAGGAGCTGAGGTGGTGCAGTGGGTAGAGTGCAGTACTATAGGCCACTAAAGCTGACTACTAGATCTGCAGGTCAGCAGTTCATATATCATCACCGGCTCAAGGTTGACTCAGCCTTCCATCCTTCCAAGGTGGGTAAAATGATGAGGACCCAGATGGTGGGAGCAATATGCTGGGTCTGTTAAAAAGTGCTATTGCTAACATGTTGTAAGCCGTCCTGAGTCTAAGGAGAAGGGCAGAATAGAAATAAGTAAGTAAGTAAGTAAGTAAGTAAGTAAGTAAGTAAGTAAGTAAGTAAGTAAGTAGGTGTTCTGTCGGGCTCCCTGGTAGACTCCTCCCAAAAATTCACGGGTACAAATTTCAGACACACACACGTTTGAAAATTCAAAACAATGTTCTTTATAATGAAAATTCACTTAAACTAAGCCCTCTTTTGGTATAGCAAAGAACACTCATCTCCAAACAAACTGGTAATTTGTACAAATCCCTTATCAGTTCTGTGATACTTAGCTTGCAGCTGTGAGGCAATTCAAAGTCCTTCTTCTTTCACAAAGTGAAACACACTTTGCTCTGGTTTAGTTTCAAAGCGGGGAAAAATCAGCACACAAAAGGTCAAAGTCAGTAACGCAGTCACGAAACACAACGATCAGATAATCCTCCACAATGGCCAAACCCACAGGCTGCTATTTATAATTACCACAGCCCCACCCAAGCACAGGTGGCCTCATTTTCTTTGATAATAATCTCTCAGTTGTTGTTGCCTATGCATCGCTCTCCGCATGCGTGGCTGTATCATTAACTCTTGTTCTGAATCCAAGGAGGAGCTAGATAATTGATCTCCTTCTGAGCTGTCTGCCACACTCTCCTCCTCCCTGTCACTCATGTCTTCTTGGTCAGAGGAGCCTTCATCATCAGATTCCACCGGGGGGGGGGGCAAAACAGGCCTGCAGCATGTGGATGTCTCCCCCACATCCACAGTCCTTGGGGCAGGAGCTGGGCCAGAGCTAACCACAACAGTAAGTAAGTAAGTAAGTAAGTAAGTAAGTAAGTAAGTAAGTAAGTAAGTAAGTAAGTAAGTAAGTAAGTAAGTAAGTAAGTAAATAATTAAGTTTGACTTATGCTGGCCTCCTGAACTTATTCAACTTGTAGTTCTCAAAACAACCAGTTGATACCAAGCCAAGTACAGTGCCTCTCAACAGTAAGATGGGAAATTGCATTTTAATTGTACAGGAGGACAAAAGAACTCATCCAGAGAAGAACACAATGTTCTAGCTGTAAGTACAAGCAAAACAGAATATAATTTTCTCTGGAAAATCTCTCTCACACAAAAAAACACAGGGAGCCTGGCTTGTAAGTTTCAAGTGAGCTTTCATGATTGTTCTGTGAGTTTCACTTATTTTGTGAAGAGAGCTTCACTTCAGTTTATATTGGCTAACTGCCCAGGATAATGACCTAGCACGAGTACAATGGTATAAAGGTTTCTGAGGATGAAAATAAATAATTAAAAACAGGCCACATAAAATAAAGTTATCTTTCATTTGTGATATTTAATCACTCTGGAAAGTTTGCTCTTTTATTCAAATTTCATTTGAAGAAAAAAGAACAAACACAGCAGATAAGGATGCTAAATTGCTCTCTCTATGCGTGCAAACAGAAGTGATCTAACACCAACTCTGAACAAAATGACTGAAGCAAAGATAGGATTAAAATGTCGATGTTTTATTGTTTTCTATTGATCCTGTAATTCAAATGCAGACATAACAATGTGTTCCAAATGAATAAATACTCAGAAAAGGTCAGTTTTTAATGGGAAAAAAATGATGACATTTGTGAAAGGACAATTAAAAAAACAGTTGGTACTAGGCTTATGCTTTTTGTTCTTATAAGTAAGATAATCTTGTAGGGTAGCACCTTATAGTCTCATGTTGTAGTGTCACCTTATTTGGGAAGTGTCAGCAATCACTATTCTGTGCATAATCTAGCCCAGGGGTCCCCAACCACCGGGCCGCGGACCAGTACCGGGCCGCGGGGCATGTTGCACCGGTCCGTGGAGTCAGCAGCTGCCGGCCCTCATGCCGCCACCCCCTCCCTCCAGCGCTTCGCCTCCTGCCGGGCAAGAGGCCTCGGGAGGCAGGTTCTGCCGGCCACAGGACGATGGATGGGACAGAGGGGCGGGAAGGACCGAGAGGCTCAAGCCTCTTTTGGCTTCTGCCGCGGGGCGCTTTTGCGTTTTTGGCTGGGGGGAGGCAGGAGGGCCAGCCTGACCCCCTCTCTCCAGCGCTTAGCTCCCGCTGGGCAAGAGGGCTTGGGAGGCAGGTTCTGCCGGCCACAGGACGATGGTGGGAAAGAGGGGCGGGGAGGACCAGCACCCCCATGCTTAATCCCACCCCCAACCACGCCCCTTTCCGCCCCCACTGGGCCATAGAAAAATTGTCTTGCTGAAACTGGTCCCTGGTGGAAAAAACGTTGGGGACCACTGATCTAGCCTATGTGATAAAGCACCAAGATTGTGGCTACTGTGGGTGCACCCAACTATACTTGCACAAGCAAGACAAATCATGAAGCTATGGTGACATATTTTGCTCAGGCAACTTCAGATTACTAAGCATTTGTTGACTGCTTTTCTTGAGTTTATCCAACCATTCTGCTCTGATAGCAGGACAGAGCTGTGTGGGCCCTAAATCAAGTTTGACTTGATTTCTAATCTGGACAATTCCAATTGTATGTGATGTCAAAAAACCAGAACTTTATTGAAACCAAGAACGCTATGTGAACAGAGACAGACACTGAAAGGGGATCGACACAATTGGGGGCATTCTGAAGAAGTGAATAGGAACACCTACCAATGGAATGGATCCTGTTCAACATTTTGTTGAAATGTCATGACATTTAGGACTCTGCTTAATGGTTGTTTAATTGTTTCCTATGGCCACTTTTGAACTAGCAACTTCTTCATCTCTAGAATGAACAAAAGCACATTATTATTATTATTATTATTATTATTATTATTATTATTATTATTATTATTATTTCCAGTCACAATTCAAAATGTTGGTTATGACCTATAAAGTTCTTGATGGCATCGGACCAGAATATCTCCGAGACCACCTTCTGCTGCACAAATCCCAGCGACCAATTAGGTCCCACAGAGTGGGCCTAATCCGGGTCCCATCAACTAAACAATGTCGTTTGGCAGGCCCCAGGGGAAGAGCCTTCTCTGTGGCAGCCCCGACTCTCTGGAACCAGCTCCCCCCGTAGATTAGAACTGCCCCTACCCTCCTTGCCTTTCGTAAACTCCTCAAAACCCACCTTTGTCGTCAGGCATGGGGGAACTGAGATATCTCCCCCAGGCCTATACTATTTATGTATGGTATGTTTGTATGTATGTCTGCTTAATAATGGGTTTTTTAAAATATTTTAAATTGTAAATTATTAGATTTGTTATGAACTGTTTTATTGTGTTGTGAGCCGCCCCGAGTCTACGGAGAGGGGCAGCATACAAATCTAATAAATAATAAATAATAATAATTATTATTAGTAATTAGATTTGTATGCTGTCCCTCTCCGCAGACTATAATAATGTGGGATATAATCTATAATGCAGGAAAAGGACTACTCCCTGAGAGTATTATTTTATTTTCCTAGGGATAAGATCCTATGAGAATGAATTGAATGAATTATGCACTGGTTCCTTGTCCTGGAATGAGAAGGCACAAATATTGAGATAATGAAGATTTTGAATTCTCTTGAAATAGATAGAGATCATTAAAACCTTTATCCACAGTCATAGAATGATAAACATGCACATTCTTTTGGATTATATTTATAAGAAATAGGTTAGGGTTGTTGTTTTGTTTTGTTCTGGTGCTATCAATTCATACAGCTATCTTCGAAATTTCCATAGTCCTAATGCAATATTGGTAATATAAAAGTAACTTATGTAATAATTTTACAGTGTGTTCCATTGGAACAAATACATAATCGTTATATACTTTATTCATTAGATTTATATCCTGCCTTTCATTCAGGACCTCAAGATAATATACATAATCCCTTTTCTTCCTTTTTCCCCACTGTAGTGGGCTGGCTTGTATGACTGTATTATAAGTCCTTTGGCGGCATAGAAGTCGAATAAATAAATATAACAGTCATGTTGGCCAGATAAGGAAAAAATAGATATAAAGAGAAACAGTATTATTATTATTTTAAAAAAGCTTTTTATATGCTTACATGCATGTACGTTTTATACATATAATAAAAAAGATAAAGGTTTCCTTGTCAGTCATGTCTGATTTTAGGGTAGGTGCTCAGCTCTTGGCCAAGGAAGCCAGCAGTGTCTGAAGACAATTTCTGTGGTCATGTGATGTCAAAGTTTAGGTAACATGATTAGTATTATGAGATAAACCCAGGAGCAAAAACACAGCACGCAGAGACTTTAGATAATTAAAAGTGCTTTATACAGTGATCCCTCGATTTTCGCGATCTCAATCTTCGTGAAATGCTATATCGCGATTTTTCAAAAAATAATAAATTAAAAATACGTGCGGAGGGAGGGAGGGAAGGAGGGAGGGAAGGAGGGAGGGAAGGAAGGAAGGAGGGAAGGAAGGAGGGAGGGAAGGAGGGAGGGAAGGAGGGAGGGAGGGAAGGAGAGAAGGGAAGGAAGGAGGGAAGGAGGGAAGGAAGGAAGGAAGGAGGGAAGGAAGGAGGGAGGGAAGGAGGGAGGGAGGGAGGGAAGGAAGGAAGGAAGGAAGGAAGGAAGGAGGCGGGCATTCTAAAAGCCGAGAAGCCGTTGCCACAAGCGCTGCTGAAGGAGGACTCGTGCCCCAAGAAAGCCGGTGAGAGGGGCGAATCGGGCAGGCGGGGGGTAGCGGCGAGGAGCCCGGAGGCACTGGGGGGGGTGGCCGGCATGAAAAACAACCATTGCCAGCCTCCGAACTTTCGTCGCTCCACCATCTGCGCATGCGCAGCCATGGAAAAAGGGTGTGCATGCGCAGATGGTGTTTTTACTTCCGCACCGCTACATCACGAAAAATAGATTATCGCGAGAGGTCTTGGAACGGAACCCTCGCGATAATCGAGGGATCACTGTATACAGCTAAATGTCTTTTATATTTGGTTTTTTTAAATTATTATTAGTTTTTAGGTTGGGTTTCACTTGTCATATTGTACGGTATTTTATTCTTATTGTTGTAAGCCGCCCTGATTCTGCGGAGAAGGGCAGCATAGAAATCGAACCAACGAAATAAATAAATAAAAGCGTATATGTGGTTAAATGCCTTATCATACAGCTACTGGTACACCAAGAAGAGTAATGAGAATACACCATGAGAAAGAACATGAGAAGAGACACACCCTCTAATTGCTTCCCTTATATAGGTAGCTTCTTCCCCAGCTTCTTAAAGTGGCAGTAACCCTATTGCCTCATTCCAATTGCATAACACAGAAACATAGAAACATAGAAGACTGACGGCAAAAAAAGACCTCATGGTCCATCTAGTCTGCCCTTATACTATTCCTGTATTTTTATCTTAGGTTGGATATATGTTTATCCCAGGCATGTTTAAATTCAGTTACTGTGGATTTACCAACCACGTCTGCTGGAAGTTTGTTCCAAGGATCTACTACTCTTTCAGTAAAATAATATTTTCTCATGTTGCTTTTGATCTTTCCGCCAATTATTGTATTTCCTGTATTTTTCCTGTATTTTTATCTTAGGTTGGATATATGTTTATCCCAGGCATGTTTAAATTCAGTTACTGTGGATTTACCAACCACGTCTGCTGGAAGTTTGTTCCAAGGATCTACTACTCTTTCAGTAAAATAATATTTTCTCATGTTGCTTTTGATCTTTCCGCCAATTAACTTCAGATTGTGTCCCCTTGTTCTTGTGTTCACTTTCCTATTAAAAACACTTCCCTCATGAACCTTATTCAACCCTTTATAACATATTTAAATGTTTCTGTCATGTCCCTCCTTTTCCTTCTGTCCTCCAGACTATACAGATTGAGTTCATTAAGTCTTTACTGATACGTTTTATGCTTAAGACCTTCCACCATTCTTGTAGCCCGTCTTTGGACCCGTTCAATTTTGTCAATATCTTTTTGTAGGTGAGGTCTCCAGAACTGAACACAGTATTCCAAATGTGGTCTCACTAGCGCTCTATATAGCGGGATCACAATCTCCCTCTTCCTGCTTGTTATACCTCTAGCTATGCAGCCAAGCATCCTACTTGCTTTTCCTACCGCCCGACCACACTGCTCACCCATTTTGAGACTGTCAGAAATCACTACCCCTAAATCCTTCTCTTCTGAAGTTTTTGCTAACACAGAACTGCCAGTAAAATACTGTATTGTATTGCATAAGCTTCCAGTTGCCTTCACTTACAACTTCTCATCAGCTTACAGCTATTAAATCTATATACTCTGACACGTGAACAGCATGGCTATATATCAAAGGCGAATGGAACACTGTTACAGACCAATTGATGTAGAACTATTAATCTACTCACATTTGCATGCTTTTGAGCTGCTAGATGGATGTATACATTTATGTACATATGTCATACATGTATGTATACATATTATATGTATAAAGGAGAAAGTGGTGGGATAGAATAGCAGTGAATTGTCCAATGGAAGATTTTGAAATCTGAAGTTTGTACTATATACCTTGCAAGCTGTGGCCAAAACCACATAAGCACAGCACAGGAGTGGCTTAAATGGTAAGTAAAGTTATGCCCACAACAGTAAAGGTGCCTGTCATTTTCTAAATTGAGAGACTTTATACCCAAGGCCAACCAAATGCCTGAAGCCCATAAGGAGCTGATATAAGAACACAAAGAATCAATTAATTGCATTTCGATCCCTAACTTTCCATTACACTCAAAATCTGCTGGCTGAAGTGACTTTTTTCACTCTATCTTATTGCAAAATTCACTTATAGGATTTTTTTTCCCAAAATGAAATTTGGTTGAAGGCTTTTTTTGTAAGAAAAATAAATGTTTCAAGGTCTGAAGCTCTTATCCAGCAGTGAGTGTACAAATAAAGAGCATTCAGCCAGGAAAAATATCTCGAAGACAAGTTTGATTACATCTCACTTTATTGTTTAAAAAAGAATATGAGCTGTGTTTATATGGTTCCTTCAGAAACAAAAATACTAAAAAATATTAATTGGTTTTCCAAAGTTCCAACATTAGTACAGTCTAATATATTTTAGAATCATAAGCTTATTCAGGAGGCCTTACAGTAAATATAAAAGGAGGATATACGTTTTAAAGAAAAATGTTAGACTCAGAAGGAGCATTAAAAAGGACTCTATGCCATAAAAACATGTGCTGGTATTGGACAATGAATGAATGAAAATGCATATAACAATCAAAATATTAAAGTAGGAACATAAATTTATATAGGCTTCTTGAAGGAATGCATGTGCAAATACATTCAAATTGAATATGAACCAGCAATGGGATGTGGCTGTAAATAAATCAAATATAATTTTAGGCAGTATCAAAAGAAATATAATTCCAAATATTAAGAAACAAATCATTCCATTCTATAAAAAAATCTGACTGAAGGTTTGAAGAAATCTCTGAAGAGTAAAAGGAGTTTGACAATTGATCCAATTGATCATAAAGATTTTAGACTCCTCTTCATTCAAAAGAAAGCTAGATAAAAAGGTCTTTGAATTGTTTTAATTTGGATTTCTGACATTGAAATGAGCATGGACTGCAGGTATTTTTCTAATGCTAACAGCCTATGAAATATGCCGTTAAAAAAAATTAAAACATATGGAAGATCCCAATAATTTATTTGTGGTCTCAACAATAAAATTTCAGTGGCATCTTTAAAATGTGCTAAAGGAAGTTTAAAAATGGCTTTTTAAAAAAGCCAAAAAAGGTAAAATATCTACTACCAGTTTAACTGCATTGGGCCATATCACCTGCTACCCTCACTCAAGTAATATAGCCCTAGGAATAAACAAAGATCAAATAGCAATTGAGATATATAGCATCATAATATCAGCAATACTTTATGTATGCTGGGACTGTCACCTCCAACTTGCCCCAATGTAGTCCCAAAGTACTTGTACTAGAATGGTCTTAATTTAAAGGTGGCTGTTCAGTGAGAAGCTCAATGATGTTTGAGACTTTTCCTTAAAAAAAAAGAGGAATGTTTATGTTTATATTATATTCCTAACAACTGAGACAAGTAAAGTAGACCTAAACATGCTGATCTATTTAAATCTCTCTCATAGGTATAGTAATATGGGTGATATAAGGCCAGGGTGGGCATGTAACAATATGTTTAATAAATATTTGAAGTTCTGAATTGTAAAGTCTAATACAGGTATCGTATTTCTCCCAGGTCAGAGGGTAACTAAAGTGTGGAATTTCAGATATGAGAAGCCATATTTCCCAGTTTATGTTGAATGTGCCTCAGACTCGAAGGACTGGAAGCTGCAAAATTTATGGTGATCCCAGATACTTAACAAACTAAATCCTTAGGGGCAAAGTGGGGAGGGAAGGAGGGAAAAAAATTTAAAGGACAAATTTGATAGCAATCCAGGTCTATTTTTAGATATGAATATCACAGTACAATGCCTTTTCTGGCGCTCATCACCAAGCTGAAATGAAACTATTATTGGGTACAAGGTCTGTAATAAATTAGATGAAACAGTTGTAGGAATGTATCCTTTGGTTTTGTGTTCTACCCAAGTTATAGTTGCATTTCTTTTCGATTCTGCTTTGGTGCTGATCGTATGGATAAAATTTATTACAGTAATTTTTAATTCTGAACAATATGCTAAGTAGCTTTTTTCTTGATAGATATTTTAATTATTAGCCACTTCCAAAATGTTACTTTTCTTTACCTTTTGAATACATTTAAATCATTTTGATTAATTATAAGTAAATTAAATACAGCAACCAAACAGAATAGGGAAAGACTCCAATGAATTGTTAAGACTGCAGAAAGAATACAGTGTTCCCTCGATTTCCGCGGGGGATGCGTTCCGAGACCACCCACGAAAGTCGAATTTCCGCGAAGTAGAGATGCGAAAGTAAATACACCATTTTTGGCTATGGACAGTATCACAAGCCATCCTTTAACACTTTAAAACCCTAAATTTCTCATTCCCTTAACAACCATTTACTCACCATTATTACTGGTACTCACCATTGAATACTGATCCTGATATTTATAAACATAATTATTTGTTAACAATAATTATTTTTTTTGTTATTTATTTGCAAAATTATTAGTTTGGCGATGATGTATGACATCATCGGATGGAAAAAAACATGGTATAGGAAAAAAACCGCAAAGTATTTTTTAATTAATATTTTTTTAAAAACCGTGGTATAGGCTATTCACGAACTTCGAACCCGCGAAAATCGAGGGAACACTGTAATTGCAACCAGCCCTGTCTTCCATAGGAGACCTGCATATTATGCGGGTCAGGAGGAGTGCTTAGAACAGTGATGGCAAACCTTTTTTTCCTTGGGTGCCGAAAGAGCATGGGTGTGCATTATTGTGCATGCAGAAGTGTCCACGCCCATAATTCAATGCCTGGGGAGGACGAAAACAGCTTCCCCTGCCCTCCTGGTGGCCCCCTGGAGGCCGGAAATGGCCTGTTTTCCAACTTCTGGTGGGCCCAGTAGGCTCGTGTTTCGCCCTCTCCAGGCTCCAAAGGTTTCCCTGGAGCCAGGGGAAGGTAAAAATGCTCTCCCTCATTACCCTGGAGGCACTCTGGAAGCCAAAAATGCTCTCCCAGAGTCTATGTGTGAGCCAAAAATGAGATGGCTGGCACAAACATTCACGTTGGAAGTGATCTAGGGCAAAAGCTCCATCACTGGCTTAGAAGATACCTGCAAACCTCTCACATTCTGGACATAAACTGTTTCAGCTCCTTGCTTTATATTCGTTATTTGTTGCTTTCCATGTACACTGAATGTTTCAATACTGGAGACAAATTTCTTCTGTGTCTAATCAACTTGGCCAAATAAAGTATTCAATTCAATTTAATTCACAATTATTTACTTATATATAAGTAAACTTATTTAATCACTAGAAAATTTCTGAAATTTTTAGATTTTAAAATCTTCTAAAATCAGCTAGGAAATTATTGATAATTATTACCAGTAGCAAAGCATAGTTTCCAGTTAATTATTCAAAATTGGAAAATTTAAAGCCATTGGCATTGTGTGTATTCTCTTCCTATGATACATGTATCGTCTATCACTGTTGCTTGCATTCACTATTCTCATAGGTAGATTCAGGCCTGTTTTTCACTAGCAGTTCAGTTGACACTGTCCATTTGTAAGCTATTTATGTTGTACACTTGTTTTTTTTCTCCCTAAGATAAAATTACAGACTATCTGCCGATTGTCTTTTGATTGGAAATTGATTTGAGCAGACTTCAACAGACAGTGGAGGACAGGCAAGCCTGGCATGCTGTGCTTCATAAGGTTGCAAGGAAGCATGACTTAGCGACTGAACAACAACAACCAGAGCTTTCTGCCCTGAGTCTGCGGAAAGTCCCGCAGTTCCGCCCCGAGTCTGCGGAGAGGGGTGGCATACAAATCTAATAAATGGAATTGAATTGAATTTCCACCTAGAAATGCTTGGAAACAGGTCTCAGGATTTCTTCATAGTTTATACAAACTCTACCTTTCATTTACAATGAGATGAGACTCATTGGACTCTATTGTATTCAGTTATTGTTAATACTGATTAAGCATTATTTTACCTTATTTTGTTACATCTTCAGCTTTGACCACTTCTTTACCGCATGTAATTCTTGAAAAAATGTGTGTACATGTACATATTTACTATACAAAATATATGTTTAATTTCTTTTAGGCAAGCACCAGCCTCTGTGTATAAAAATTAGCTTTAGGAGTATAAAGAGAAATGCTTCTCTCTTCATGCATTTTTTACACAAAGGTAAAGGTTCCCCTTGCACATATGTGCTAGTCATTCCCAACTCTAGAGGGGGGTGTTCATCTCCATTTCAAAGCCAAAGAGCCAGCACTGCCCAAAGATGTCTCTCTGGTCATCTGGTTGGGGTGAGTATACACCAAAGTCTCACGGAACGCTTCCCACCAAAGGTGGTCCCTATTTTTCTACTTGCATTTTTATGTGCTTTCGAATTACTAAGTTGGCAGAAACTGGGACAAGTAATGGGAGCTCACTCTGTTACATGGCACTAGGGATTCAAACCGCTGAATAGCCGATCTTTCAATCAACAAGCTCAGCATCTTAGTCCCTGAACCACCATTTCCCTTCTATTTCTTTTCTATTTTTTCCTATTTTTCCCATACTGTAAAGCTATTTATTATTCAATATTAAGTAGTTTGTATGCATTCAGATGGTATATGTCTAGTTAAGCTATGAAATGTGTGAGCCATTAGATAATGTATTGTCACAGTTCCGTTGATTCTTGGATGATAGGGCTATCAGGAACTACTAGTCTTATGGCCTGTTCGACTTATATTTTATACACACAGAGACATCTATATTATATATTGTTGTGGTTAGCTCTGGCCCAGCTCCTGCCCCAAGGACTGTGGATATGGGGGAGACATCCACATGCTGCAGGCCTGTTTTGCCCCCGGTGGAATCTGCTGATGAAGGCTCCTCTGACCAAGAAGACATGAGTGACAGGGAGGAGGAGAGTGTGGCAGACAGCTCAGAAGGAGATCAATTATCTAGCTCCTCCTTGGATTCAGAACAAGAGTTAATGATACAGCCACGCATGAGGAGAGTGATGCATAGGCAACAACACCGGAGAGATTATTATAAAAAAAAATGAGGCCACCTGTGGTTGGGTGGGGCTGTGGTTAATTATAAATAGCAGCCTATGGGTTTGGCCATTGTGGAGGATTATCTGATCGTTGTGTTTCATGACTGCTTTACTGACTTTGACCTTTTGTGTGCTGATTTTTCCCCGCTTTGAAACTAAACCAGAGCAAAGTGTGTTTCACTTTGTGGAAGAAGAAGGACTGTGAATTACCTCACAGCTGCAAGCTAAGTATCACAGAACTGATAAGGGACTTGTACAAATTACCAATTTGTTTGGAGATGAGTGCTCTTTGCTATATCAAAAGAGGGCTTAGTTTAAGTGAATTTTCATTATAAAGAACATTGTTTTGAATTTTCAAACGTGTGTGTGTCTGAAATTTGTACCTGCGAATTTTTGGGAGGAGTCTACCAGAGAGCCCGACAGAATATGTATCAATCTCTCTCTATCTCTCTTTTATACCAATAACACTTTATACCACAGTTAAAGGAAGGATGTATCTGAAATAGAAGAATATTTAATCATAGTACATTCAGTTGTCTTCTCCTGATTCCAAAACAGGTATCAGAAGCCCAACCATTCATGTTATGCTTTCTAAATAATCTTCCTCTGATTTAGTTCCTAACACAAGTCACTCTGGGTTTCCCATTACAAAATGTGGTAACAAGAATAATTTGCAAAGGAATATGGGTGCTGCAGAAACTTAGAACCTTTATATCACACTGCTAAAAAAAGACAGAAATTGCTACTCACAGGAAATAAGTGAAACTTACACATTCTGTTCCACATCCATTTTGAATAGTCACATAAAAAGGCTATGTATGCAAATAAGCAATTTTGGGCTTTTTTTTCTCACTTTAGTTACATGCATTAAACAAATAAGAGCTATGCAAACTCTCATGAATAACTTTCTAAGGATATCTGCATATATAGTAGTTGTATTATTCATCTGACAATTTCATTGGTTTGGATTACAATACATTCAATTCAATGTCCAATGACCTTTCTTGGGTTCATTCCCTATGTGATAGATTCACTGTTCATTTAACATTCAAGTAATTATCCAATTATTTCTCTGGCAAATTCCCCCATTACAATTTGATGCCTGATTACAATTGATTATCTGTTTCTGATGTGAGAATTACCAATGCACAGTCATATTAAGTTCTGAATGCCTTCTGAACATATTACTGAAGGGTTCCTAAAATAATTATTGTAGCCTTTCTAGAGCTTCCAAGCTCCATAATTTTTTTCTGTTCAGGTTCACTAGAACACTAATGAACTTACTGTTTCTTTATATTACTTGCTGTGAAATTTCAGACCTCACATTTTTGAACGTCTGCCCAGAATAGATCTACTGTCTTCTGGTTAACTCATCACAGGCTAAAAGAGTTTATCATTGCAGATGGCCAAGATCATTGAGAATTGTGTGACGTTTAGTAGATAATGATGAGATGATAGTGGTGATGCAGTGCAATAACTATTCCATCTTGCTAGGTCAACTGTCTGCTAAATACATCTTCTATATATTTATTCCCCCAGGCTAAAAATAAAATGGATGCCATTTGCAATAGTACATACAATGTTTTACTCTCTTGCCTCTTAATGGTGTAATCACCAAACCAAAGACTGCAACATACTTTTAAACTCAATCCATGACATCTCCTGGCTCTAAAAGCCATGTGCAAACTGGAGAAGTACATCTGAAGGCATGTTGAATGTTCTAATGTACAGAAGTTATGGTTGAATGTTTGGCACTGTGTGTGTTTTCCAAATTCAGTAAGTGAAGTTGAATGTGTATAGTTTTAGAAGATGTGTGTGTGTGTGTGTGTGTGTGTGTGTGTACATACACATACAGTATATAGAGCAGATAATTGTGTAATATGTATATACATATATGGCATATATACATAAGACTAAATAGTACATTTTGGATGTTCAGTAGTAGTAAATAGGGAAATTGTATCTCGTTGAGGCCTTTGAGACCAGGCAGCCTAACCCTAACCCTTGACGTGGGTGATGCCAAGTTGGCCACGCCCACCCAGTCACATGACTGCCAAACCACCCCACCTAATCACATGACCATCAAGCCACTCCCACCCAGTCACATGACCACAAAGCCACTCCCACAGTTAAGCCACACCACAAAGTCATAGCAAAAAATTGGAACCCATCCCTGTTCCTGGTGAAGCAAATGGTATCGCCTACTCTAGTCCCATTCATCTTTCGTCAACATGGCTGCTTGAGAGCATCCCTGGTGGCAGGGCCGCTGATAGGCCGGTACTACTGGTACTGGCGTCAGGGGCCCGGCCAAATTGAAAAATGGGGGTCCCCGGTTTTGCCGGCCCCCTGGCGCCCGCAGTAATTTGTGCCCAGTGAACAGCTCCTCACACAGGCGCAGTACCAGCCCTCAATTGACGGTCGCCTGCCTAACCAACGGGAGCGGGACTCATTTGCAACAAAAAGGCATGCCCTCTGGCCTCTCGCGAAACAGGACTCAAAGCCCCGACGGAGCCTTTGGCAGCGCGGTCCTCCTGGAATAAAGTAAAGCACGCGGCGAAGGTAGGAGCCCCTTCGGGGTGGCGGTGTTGGGGAACGAGGCTTGGGTGGCCAGGCACTCACCTCATCCGGGCCCGGGCCGGCAGAGTAGTTTGCTTTTGCACCCCGTCTCGAGCTCCATTGGTGCCAACCCGGCCCTCCCCACTTCAGAGAGAGGGAGGGAGAAAGAGAGAGAGAGAGAGAGAGAAAGGGATAGAAAGAAAGGGAGGGGGAGGGGGAGGGGGAGAGAAAGAGAGAAAGAGAGAGAGAGAGGTAAAAAGAGAAAGAGAGAGGGAGGGAGAGAAAGAGATAGAAAGAGACAAAGAGAGAGGGGGAGAGAAAGAGAGAGAGAAAAAGAGAGAAAGGGAGATAAAAAGGAAAAAAAGAAAGAGAAAGAGAGATAAAAAGAGGAAGAGAAAGAGAGAAAGAGAGAGAGGGAGGGAGAGAAAGAGATAGAAAGATAGAAAGAGAGAGGGGGAGAGAGAGAAAAAAGAGAAAGAGATATAAAGCGAAAGAGATAGAGAAAGGGAGATAAAAAGAGAAAGAGAGGGAGAGAAAGAGATAAAAAGAGAAAGAGAGAGATAGGGAGAGAAAAAGAGAGAAAGAAATAGAAAAGGAGAGAGAAAGAGAGATAAAAAGAGAAAGCGAGAGAAAGAGAGTGGAAAAAAAGAGAGAGAAAAGCAGGTGGGGGGCACATCTATTTTGCTAGCCCTCGGATGGGCCATAGGGATCCGGTATATGTGGAGGGAGGGGTCCCCAGCTTCTGTTCTGCACAGGGGAAGCCAGAGCCCCCGCATGGGTTATGCAGAGTGCCAATGTTTGGGGCAAGGTGGGGGGTGGGGGTCTTCCTTAACCCCCATTTCTTTGGCGGGGCTAAGAGGCCTGCCTAGCAGGGCTGGTGTGTTGCTGAAGGTCTTGTCGAGGGAGACCAGTGGAGCCCCACCCCCCGCTCCCATCCCCAGGGAAGGGGGTTCTGGCATCACTGCCACTGGCTTTGGAAAGAAGGAAAGGCCTCTTCAGGGGGTGGAGGGAGGGGTCCGTAGTGCAGGGCTGGACAATGGCTGAAGACCAGTTGACTGCAGCTTTCAGAATTCCTCAGCCAGGAATATGGAGAAGACAGTTTGAAAATTTAAAAGGGAAGGAAGGAAGGAGGGAATGAGGGAGGAAGGGAGGGAGGAAAAGAAAAAGAAGAGAAAAAAGGAAAGAAAGAAACAGAAAAAAGAAAGAGAAAGAAAGAAAGAAAAAGGAAGGAAGGGGATGGGGAGGGAGGGAGGAAGGGCGAAAAAGAAAAACAAAAAGAGAAAAAAGAAAGAAAAAGGGAAGGAAGGAAGGAAGGAAGGAAGGAAGGAAGAAGGGAGGGGGCCCCCAGACACTTAGGCTGTATGGGGCCCCAAAATTTCTGATGGCGGCCCTGCCTGGTGGAACTGCAGCCTGGAAATCATGTGCTCTGCAGTCCGATTTACAGTTGAGTCAGCCAGAAGAGATGAGTGGCGAGAGGGTGGGGGGGGAGGTGCCTTGGCCAACGAGGGGTGATTTTTATTGGCTCTGTGACCCAATTCAAATTGTCCCTACCACTTCTCTTGAGCTGGGCCAAAGTGTTCAAATTTCTCTCCTGCATCTCACCTTGTTGCCTTAACTATATGAGTCAAAAGTGTGAAGCAGCTGCAAAAAAGGCAAACACAATCCTGGGATGTATCAAGAGGAGCATAGAATCTGGCTCACGTGAAGTAATTATTCCTTTCTACAGTACTTTGGTACGACCACACTTGGAATACTGTGTTCAGTTCTGAGGGGCCCAATTTAAAAAGGACATTGATAAACTAGAGCAAGTTCAAAGGAGAGTTATAAGGATGGTGAGTGGTCTGGAAACTATGTCCTATGAGGAACGGTTAAAGGATCTAGGGATGTTTAGTCTGCAAAGGAGAAGACTGAGAGGAAACTTGATAGCTGTCTACAAATATCTGAAGGGCTGTCACCGAGCAGAGGGATCAGCATTGTTCTCATTAGCACATGGAAGGACTAGAAACAATGGAATGAAACTGCAAGGGAGTAGATTTAGATTAGATATCAGAAAAAAACTTTCTAATGGTAAGGGTGATAAACCAGTGGAACAGTTTACCACAGGAGGTGGTCAGCTCGCCTTCACTGGTGGTCTTCAAACAGAGACTGGACAGTCATCTTTCTGGGATGGTTTAGTGAATCCTGCATTGAGCAGGGGTTGGACCCAATGACCCTGGAGGTCCCTTCCAACTCTATGATTCTATATTACCTGTAAATAGGGTGATAGAACTTACACTCCAACCAGACTTGCTTAAGATCAGGCAATTGTCCTGCATTCTACCCTTACCTGTGCATAAGTGCATCATTGTGCCTACTGTCCCTATATTACTGTCCTATTGTCCTCATTTATCTGTACTTACTTTATGTTTATGTTTATACCTATAGCTGCTATATTGTACATGTTTGACAAACAAAAATAAATAGAAAAATTCCCACCAAAAATAGGGTTCAGTATTGTAAATTCAACCAATTTCAGACAGACAAGATAAATCTTTACTTTATTAATTAGTAATGGTATAAAATTTAAAAATAGTGCTTAATCTTTCATTTTCAATGTTTTCCATCTACTTGTATTTATTCTGCAAGTAATTATTTTTCTTCCCTTTAAAAAAAAACGTATTAGCATGAAAATGACATTTTCTTGTATGTGCCTTCTGACACCTATGAAAACATGCCAAGTTTCTTATGTGTATAGAAAAGATCTTAATTCTCTTGAAGTTACAGAAATAAGATTATTTTAACTTTCTTTTCCCCTAAACCCTTTTGTACTAATTGTCAGGTGCATTTATTTCTTTAATACATTTGCCTGTTTTCTGAGTAATTTGTAATAATGCTGTTTTGTATGCTAGAAATGATTGGCGGACCACCTCAGAAGCCAGATCACACCAAGGTTTTATGTTAAAAAAAAAGTCCCTAATTGAACTTTGAAATGCCCTCAGAAGAGCTGTTCATACATAAAAAAATGTTTCTATTGTGGCAATGCTAATTCATTGCAACCCGGAAGGCTCTTAAATGCCCAGCAGTCAGGAAATGGACTGACATTTGCACAGAGAATCCCAGATGCCGGCATCAACATCATAGAGATCAGTAGAGCACTGTGAGAAATATCAAACATCAGTAGCAGAGATCTGCTGTGAAGTGATTCCAAGAACTGTATGTTTTTTTGTGAATGGCAAGCCCAACTGTTAAAATTAAGTCGAGATTATCTAGGGCTAGTATATAAATAGCATTCTGTTCCCTTGCTATTGCGTTTGCAGAGTAAATGGGGATTTACACAGATCATCTGTAAATCAGCATCTGCCATTCATACACATCTTATTATGTCAAGAATAATTACTATCACATTGTCCTGCTATTTTTAGCTTGGTTTGATTGCTGGTTGTTTAAAGTCAGGGACTTGTTCTGGAATACCTACACGGATATTGCTGGGTTTAAACCCCCCCCCCCCTCTATACTGGAGCTATTATACTTCAAATCTTCCTTTCTAAAAAAGAGTGGGCAATATTTGGTGCCCAAGAGATGCATTTAATTTGGGGAACTGCTGGAAGATGGTTGAAGGTTTGTAGCAGGGTGGGACAGAGCTGCAACATGAGTGACAGACCTGAAATTGTCTTTTCTATTATTCTTTATCCTTTTGGTTATATGGTAAGGACCTTAAGAGGGTTTTTGTTGTTGTTGTTGTTGCCTAGCTTTTATTTGTTTGTTAAATCTATTTTAAGTTCATTTTAGGTATTTTCTACCTTAAAACTATTGTGTTAAGCAAGCAGAGGCAGAAAGCTTTCCAAAGGCTGGAAAAAACTGTCCAGGAACTACAAGTAGTCCTCGAATTACAATTGTTTGTTTAGTAATTGTTCAAAGTTACAATATTGAAAAAAAGGGACTTAAGACTTTTTTCATAGTTGCAATCATTGCAGCAATACTGTGGTAACATTATTAAAATTCAACTGCTTGGAAATTGGTTCAGATTTATATCTGTTGCAGTGTCTCGGGTTCATGTGATCACCTTTTACAACCTTCTGACAGGCAAAGTCTATGGGGAAGCCAGACTCACAATATTGTTACTGACTTAACAACTGCAGTTATTGTTAAGACACAGGGTTGATATTCCTGGAGGCATCTGTAATATGGCAAATGATTTAGCTTTACTAGATAAATGGTCAAAGCAATGGAAACTGCAGTTTAATGTTTCCAAATGTAAAATAATGCACTTGGGGAAAAGGAATCCTCAATCTGAGTATTGCATTGGCAGTTCTGTGTTAGCAAAAACTTCAGAAGAGAAGGATTTAGGGGTAGTGATTTCTGACAGTCTCAAAATGGGTGAACAGTGCAGTCAGGCTGTAGAAAAAGCAAGTAGAATGCTTGACTGCATAGCTAGAGGTATAACAAGCAGGAAGAGGGAGATTGTGATCCTGCTATATAGAGCGCTGGTGAGACCACATTTGGAATACTGTGTTCAGTTTTGGAGACCTCACCTACAAAAAGATATTGACAAAATTGAATGGGTCCAAAGACGGGCTACAAGAATGGTGGAAGGTATTAAGCATAAAACGTATCAGGAAAGACTTAATGAACTCAATCTGTATAGTCTGGAGAACAGAAGGAAAAGGGGGGACATGATAGAAACATTTAAATATGTTAAAGTGTTAAATAAGGTTCAGGAGGGAAGTGTTTTTAATAGGAAAGTAAACACAAGAACAAGGGGACACAATCTTAGGTTAGTTGGGGAAAGATCAAAAGCAACATGAGAAAATATTATTTCACTGAAAGAGTATAGATCCTTGGAACAAACTTCCAGCAGACATGGTGGGTAAATCCACAGTACCTGAATTTAAACATGCCTGGGATAAACATATATCCATCCTAAGATAAAATACAGGAAACCTTATTTAACACTTTAACATATTTAAATGTTTCGATCATGTCCCCCTTTTCCTTCTGTCCTCCAGACTATACAGATTGAGTTCATTAAGTCTTTCCTGATAAGTTTTATGCTTAATACCTTCCACCATTCTTATAGCCCGTCTTTGGACCCATTCAATCGTATAAGGGCAGACTAGATGGACCATGAGGTCTTTTTCTGCCATCAATCTTCTATGTTTCTATGTACTATGTTACTCACTTAACAATTGTGTCAAGAAAGGCCATAAAATTGGACAAACCTCAGTGAATACCTTGTTTAACGATGGAAATTTTGGTCTCCCTTGTGGTAATAAGACTACCTTTATCTGTTGCTATATAGCAAGAGGTTTTACCCTTCCAATTTAAGATGAAAGTGTGATTACACTGATGAGCTTTTGAGCTGATATAAGATGAATACCACAGTAAAAAAAGAAATGAGCAAACACCAGAAGAAGTTTTCCTCCCTAGCTGTAATCGTTATTTAATGGAAATGATTAAGAAATTTTGTTTACAAATTAATCACTTGTTTTTAATCTGGCTCTTACTCATTAAATGAGAAAAGAGAAAATTAATGATCTGATTATGTGCAAATATAGCAAGAAGCATCCTGACGTTGGGACTATATGCTTAGTGCTTCAGGAGCACGGGATTGAGGCACAGGCAGTACATGGAAATTATCCATCCTTTAAATGCTCACCCAAGGCTTCAATTTTCTGTTATTCTCTCATTCTCTCTGCCTTCCCCAGTATAGATCAATCTATATCCTCAGGTTTTGGTATGGCACAACAGTGACACACATGTGCCCTAAGAACACCAAATAAATTTTCTCATGCTGAGAGGCCTGAATAAATGCAATCCTGTTTTTGTTGCATTGTAAAGACTTCCCATCTAAATCGGATTTCATGGCAAAAACAAAGGTTTGCCTTTAATATTTTCCCCAAGGGTTTCACTGCTAGATAATTTATGATTTGCTGGCTAGACTAAGAACATCAAAGATGAAGGCATCCTTTGATCTAGCCATATAACATTTTTTTCCAAAGATTCTGGCTTTTACATTCTGTAAAACATTCTGTAAAACAGGCCAATACTGTTGATCTGGCATTTATCATCACGTCCTGTGCTAAGCACATTGGACTACAAGCATACTCCACAGTTTTCGATCCGCAGCTTCTGTCTCTGCAACATTTCATTTTTAAGATCGATGTTTTTCAAATCTTCCTGAAATGTTTGATCCGGTATTAGACTCGCTAAAATCCTTTTAAACACAGAATAAACTGCACATTAGATTTCACAGCAACAGCATTGAAGGCATGTGTGATTCTAAATCCTCCTTCCTGCCAAAATGATTCTAGGAAACAATGTTGTGTCTCTCTCTGTGTGGGCATAGAAAAGTCAAGATGGTGGTCGTTGTACTGTACTGCAATGATGTCATGGCCTTTTGCAGGCACTTGTGATATGGATACATATATAAAAGAGACCCTTTTTTAGGCTATCCCAACTGCCATCTTAAGACACTGCTGTTAGGAAATGCAAGAAGACATTTTCCCTTGAAAATGTCCAAAGATACTTCACCAGAAGAGCCCTTCATTCCTCCACTCGAAACAGAATACCCTACAAAAGCAGACTATCAATCCTAGGTCTAGAGAACTTAGAACTACATCGCCTAAAACACGATCTAAGTATTGCCCACAAGATCATATGCTGCAACGTTCTACCTGTCAATGGCTATTTCAGCTTCAATCGCAACAACACAAGAGCACATAACAGATTCAAACTTAATATTAACCGCTCCAAACTTGACTGTAAAAAATATGACTTCAGCAACCGAGTTGTCAAAGCGTGGAACTCATTACCGGACTCAGTAGTGTCAACCCCTAATCCCAAACATTTTTCCCTTAGACTATCCACGATTGATCTCTCCAGGTTCCTTACAGGTCAGTAAGGGGCGTGCATAAGTGCACCAGTGTGCCTTCCGTCCCCTGTCCAATTGTCTCTCCTTATCTCATTTATCTTTTCTTCCTTTCAAATATGTTCACCTTTACTTTCATATCTTTTCTTCTATTCTTTTCTTTTCTTATATTATTACATATCTTTCTCTTCAATGTATATTATGTATTGGACAAAATAAATAAATAAATAAATAAATAAATAAATAAAATAAATAAATAAGTAGAAAATCACATATTCTGAAGTTTATGATGATATTAATGTGTCATGTTCCTGGAACTTATGAAACATTATTCAAAGTATTTTTGGGTGGCGGCTATGGCAATAATCCCCTTAACAAATTTTAAGAAGTCTGGCTGATATTTCCCACACTTCACAAAAGAAACGTCTTTAGCTGTGCATAGAACCTTCGTGTTTTCACTATTGCTTCCTTCCTCCTTTATTTGTACTGCAAAGTAAAATTTGATAGGTAGCAGTGTATGTGTTATGTCAGTATAGAAGTAAGTTTAACATATAGATGGACATAAAAAAACATTTAGATAACACAAGAGATATTTGCAAGGAGATGAAATTTTCCAGGACTATTTTATACCTCTCTTCAAACAATAAAATGTAGCATCGGAAATCTATAAATGGGAAAGTTTCTCATTGGTTGATAATATATTCAGTAAATTTCCAGTCCCTGGCATATTGTCGGCAGAGAGGGGCGGCATACAAATCCAATTAATAATAATAATAATAATAATAATAATAATAATAATAATAATAATAATAATAATAATTATTATTATTATTATTATTATTATTATTATTATTATTATTATTATTATTATATTGGTTCAGGTTCAGTTGTTTATGAAATCACTATTTATAGTGTCTGTGAATGATAAAACATTTTAATCATCTAGATCAGTGTTTCTAGATGATATCAGTGATATCTAGACTTCAACTCCCAGAATTCCCCAGCCAGCATCTGCTGGCTGGGGAATTCTGGGAGTTGAAGTCCAAATATCTTCAAGTGGCCAAGGTTGGGAAACACTTATCTAGATTGATTTATGGAGTTCTAGTCCCCCAACTTTAAAAGGTACAAAGTTAGCCCTAGGTCAGTGTTTTTATAGTGGACGTCTGTTGATTCTCAGCATGGCCAGTATTGGGTTGCTAGCCGGTACAGGCCACACTGCAAACTGGTAGTGAAAATGGAGCTGCGTGCATAGCTCCTTGTTGCCGGTGTGTGGCCACATGCCCCAGAGAGATTTTGCTTCAGCACATGTGCAGGAAGCAAAGTCTTACAAGAGGACATGTGCGTGAGATTTCAGCAATTTTTTGCTTCCTGCACATGCACAAAAGCAAAATATTACTAGGAAGTGCACATGTGCATACCGGTGACATGGAGCTGCATGTGCATAGTACCGGTAGTGGCGGTAAGTAGCAATCTCTGTCTGAGCATGGCCCTACGTTTCCCAAGACCTATCAGAGGTTGTTAAAATTAAAATTTAATAATAATAATAATAATAATAATAATAATAATAATAATAATAATAAATTATAATTATTATAATTTATTAGACTTGTATGCCGCCCCTCTCCGGAGACTCGGGGTGGCTCACAACAACAATAACACAATATAAATACAAATCTAATAATTAAAACTATGGCTATTATCTTAAAAACAAGCAGTAATACACAATCAACACTCAATATTACAATCATATCCACACATAACTTTTAATGGTCAGAAGGGGGGGCATATGCTAGTTGCTAGGCTATTTGCTAGGCTATATTGAAAAATTAATCAAAAATAAAATCAAAGCATCAAACAATTATGAAAAGAGGTAGCTACAGTCAATTTTAATTTTTAATATAGTAAATAGCAATAATTATAATCCATGTAAACAAAACTCTTTTGGAGCCTTCCATAATTTTTAAAATTGTTTAAAGGATCTGGAGAGAATAAAGTTACAAAACATTGTACTGGGTATTATTGCCATGGCTTACCTAAACATTTCCTATACTTTAAAAAAATCCATATCCTTTTTAATAACAGAAATGCCAAGAAATGCCTAGAAAAATATGATTTGAAAATATAGAAAGGAAAAACAGTGACAGAAAGACAGAAAAATAATATATATATATTTTGCTTTCCTGAGGCAAAGTAAAGCAGACAGTATTTCTGAAGGTTATTGGTTTTCATAAGTATCATATTAAAACAAAAAGTAAGTATCATCCTATTTTTACTGAGGGATTTTCCCACTGTATTGTTGCACTTTGATTTATGCTTTCCCATGGCTTAGCACTGTGCACTGGGATCTGATGTCAACATTGAGAGTTCAGTCTTTTATTTGAACTGCATGGTTGCCATCAAGTGGTTTACAATAACATTTCTCGTAAGTAAAAAAAATATTTCAAAAGCCAATTTTTGACTCTATCATCAAAAACATTGCAATAAAAAGAAAATAATGTGCTTCTTGTTTAAAAATTTTATTTGGAAATTTTGTTCTGCAAAACAAGATAAAAATAATTAAGACACTATAGGCAATCTCATTGCACACTGAATATTTTCAAATTGTTAAAGCAATTACTGTATTTATCGGCTGTATAATTATTTTGTATTTTCTTCACAGTGTGTTCTATTTGTCATATGATGGCTCTGGAGAATGGAAGTTGCAGACTAAGACATTCAGAAGGATCACATTTGGACAGCGTAGAGTTCTAAATCCAATCGCTACTGGTTTGTCTGAGTACGCAACTATTCTGCACATGTGCAGAAGCGTTCGGGGTGGATGAGCGGAGCCTTCTGCCAAACTTCCAGTTCATAGAACCGGACCAGTAGCAACCCACAGCTGCATTTGGACAGCCAATGTAGATGATAAACTGTTACTGGCTCATTTGCACTAAAATGCTTGATAATTAGAAACCCTATCTAAACTGGGAATAGAATATTTTTTGAGAAAATGTGGATGTATATAGTACATGTGCACCTTCCATGAAGGAGTGGCACATCTATGACAATGTAATTTTTTAATGTATATACTGTATGTTAAATTGAATAATATTAATCACCAGGTTCTGTAGTATCAGCAGTAGAGAAAGAAAGCAATTTGTGGCTATATTCTACCGATAGATCTATAATCTATTCATATTGTATAAGCAGCAAAGAGATGGGGAGGACAAAAAAAAAAGTAGTAGGGAAGGAACTACTAACACAAACCTATACGACAACTTGGCAAAGTGATAATGGTAGCTTACCAAGTGTACACATGACTTTTCACCTTTCAGTTGTAGATTTATAACTGAAATCTCTGATTCCATGCATTCTATGCCAAACCACCACAAAATCTATGTATAATTATTTATGCCAAACAAGAGTACTTAATCTATGGTAATTTATCAATCTATATAATAATATTTTTTTTACTGCTGGTCTATTCATACTGGCATGCAAACTGTTGCCCTAGCTCAGCTCCAACATGCATGTGTGTGACGGCCAGTTGATTTTTGACTTGCACAGAGGTTCTGGGAGGGGGTTTTTGGCTTCCAGAGAGCCTCTAGGGGGATGGGGGAGCATGTTTTTACCTTCCCCCGGCTCCAGGTAAGCCTTTGGAGCTGGGGCGGGGTGTGAAACATGAGCCAACTGGGCTTACCAGAAGTTGTGAAACAGGCTGTTTTTGGACTCCAGAGGGCCTCCAAGGGATGGGGGAAGCTGTTTTCGCCCTCCGCAGGCATTAAATTATGTGCACGTCTATGCTCTTTCGGCATCCAAGGAAAAAAAAGGTTCACCATCACTGATCTATATTATCAGTTAGAATGTTGGGAGTGATGTTACATCCAGTTCTTTGTGAATAATAATGAAACTAAATAAATCATTTTTTAAAATGGTATTCCTTTTTACATTTCAGGATATTGGTTATTAAAGTTGAAAAGCAATAGGTGATTTGAACTGAACTTACACTTAAAAAATTCACTCTTAGTTTAAGAGTGAAATTTTAGTTTAAAATTCACTCTTAGTTTAATTTTACTGTTGTGCAAATAAAATACTGCTTTACTGCAAATAGACGGCTTACAATTTCCTGTCTTTATTGACTGTTTTGGACAGCAATTCTAGTACGTAACATTATATCTGGCCACATGGAACTGATAGCTAGTGTAGTATTTGTGTTGATTACATATATTATAAAGGCTTATAATGAGTAAGTATGATTTTTTTTTAGGTAAGTGTCCACACAGTCAAGTATCCAGGAAGATCTACTAACTATATATTTATGAATAATCATGAAGAATGAGAAAATTGTGGATGTTCAATATGTAAAGCAATACAATGCACATAATCTACTGTTTCTTTTTAATGTTTTATGTGTTCATCAATGATCATAATAATTACTTACTTAGAGGCAGATGGAGACTTTCTTGAGAGATAATCTGATGATCCCTGCTCTGGCTTTGCTCTTTTAAATATAGCTGATCATCTCATGAGTCAGTTGTTCCAAAGTCTATTTAGCCATCTGTTTGGTTTTAAACCTGGGTTGAAAATATGAGAATAAAATATATTTCCATTTCTTTTTATTTAATTCCATTATAAGATTATAAAATTGGCCGGCATGGGAAAGAGATATAAAAATAGTTTTGTCTTTCTTCATTCACTAATTTCATAAAAATAGTTAATGCTGTTAGAGGTAATTTCAATATTTCATGTCAAGTAAGCAGAGTTTTAAAATTGTTGGCAATAAAACGTGATAGGTTTGCATCAGTGCAAACCATGATGTATTTAACTTGTCAATTCTTTGGGATTCCATGTTATTATGTGCCTTTTATGTCCCCCTCTCTGGTAAACCATTTTTACCATTTCTGACACCTGTCCTAACCAAACATCGGTGTTTCTTTCTTTTTATGTTTTCTCTGTTTTCTTTGAACTTTGTGCAATAATAAATAAATTTTCAGGTGCAAATAAATACATTTTCAAGTGCTTGTAGGGGTGCTACATAATTTTGTGCTAAAAGTGTCTGGTAACCGATTCCAGGCACTCCAAATTTCCTGTTCATAGTGGCACTCCCTCTTGATTCTCCAAGAGGCACCTTTCTAGCTTCTCAAGCTTTGACCTCAAGTCAACAAACAAGCTTCGCCGAGTCTTACTTTCACTTTGCAGAATAGTCCCCGGACTCTTTTTTTTAAAAAAAAAACTCCTGCAGGAGAGGGCAGGGCGCCCTTGCCCCAAAGACTCACTGAAACGGCGAATTCTCACGTGAATTGCAGGTTATTTCCAGAAGCCTGGGACAGATATCCTTGCAAAGGTTTGACAGAAAAAGCAAGCAAAGAGCAAACTTCAAAAGAAGGGAAAAGATGGGAGGGAAGGAGGAGGCAAAAGGAGGAAGGGAGGGAAGAAGGAAGGAAGGAAGGAAGGAAGGAAAGAGAGAGAGAGAGAGAGAGAAAGGGGCTCTTTGGAAGGAACAGGTTTCATTCTAATGGAAAGAATCGGCTCACCCAATGAAAGGGAATGCGAAGCGACGATATTTCTTCATCTGGAAAAATGGACACCTGACTTCCTTAACGGCTGCGTGTCACTGAAAATGGCTACGCGTGTCAGTGCTGACACGCGTGTCATAGGTTTGCCATCACTGGTCTAAGGAGAAGGGCGGCATAAAAATTGAATGAATGAATGAATAAATAAATAAATAAATGAACTAATAAATAAATAAATAAATAAATAAATAAATAAATAAATAAATAAATGAATGCACAGAACCAGAATCTCACGCAAGGACACACAATTTCCGATTTTTTGCTTCCGCGAATATACAGAAGCAGAATCTTGCGCGAGGATATTTGATTTTCAGCTTTTTGCTTCCACGAATGCTCATGGTGCTTCCCCGCCCACCACCTCCCCTGTCGTAAGTGGTGGCTCTGCTGCCTCGGTCTGAGCACTCCTCTGCCCACCGCCTGCCCTACTGCAAGCTCTGCTGCGAGCGGCCCGAACGCTTCACCCCCCACCGGCTGCCTTACCTTTCTCTCCAGTGCTTGCATGCTGCGCAGGGAGGAAGATGGCATGCAGCGCCGGGAGGAGGTTGTGCAGCCCCGAGCTCCAGCTGCGTGCTTGTTCTGTTCTCTCCATGCTGCAAGCATCTGCCTCTGGTGCAAGAGAGCAGAAAGCAAGCCACATGGCTTGAACTCAGGCAGGCCGCTATTGCTGCTGGCCCCAGCTGCCAGTCTAGGTGCCACAACGAGATTCAACTGCTGTGCATGTGCAGCAGCCAAACTCTCGCATGGACATCCTTTGGGCAGCGAGATTTGGGCAAAAAACCCAGTAATTTTTACCAGAACCATGGTGGTTACGCATGCGTTCCCCACTGTTCCAGGTCGGGTCCATCCCCGTCCATTGTACCATTTGCAGGACCTGTGGTGTCTTTTTGACAGCGGTGAAGAGACCAAGCAAAGGTTTGTTGTCTGTAAAGATGATGAAGGTTGGTCCATATAAGAAGTCATCAGGTTATGTGAAGTGGAAGCAACCTGGGTGGAAAAGGTTAAAATGCTAAGACAGGGTTTTTCAATTCTAAACAACCCATAGCTGGGTGTGAGGTTCTGGAAGTTGAAATCTGTTTAGTTTGGGCTAACCAGAAGGTAAGTGACGTGATGTTCTGGCAACAGCAATGCTTTATTCCAAACTTTATTCCAAACTTCAATACCATAGGCAACAGCAAAACAACAGAACAGCAAACCGTCACTGGACAGCTCCTTTTATAGTACAGCTGTCAAACTGGCAATCAATCAGGACGCCTCATTTTCCTGCTTGCCAGCTGCTCACGTCTTAGCCAATCACGCTCAATTTGTTGCTGGCTTGGGGTTTTTTGCTGATGACATAAGTCTGAGTGCTTAACACCCCTCACCTCACCTATGCATAGTTGGCGCCTTAGTTCAGAGCCAGCAGCTGAAAAGTGAGGAGCTGGTCGTAGGTCCTCCAGAACTCCTGTGACCTGGTGTCTGATTCACTTGGAGCTGAAGACATTGCTGGAACAGGACACTTGGCATGGTAAGTGGTGAGCTCTTCTTGGGGCTCAGTGGATGATGGAAGTTCGGGATGGGCAGCCAGAGTTTTAGAGGAGGTAGAAACTCCCAGGAAGGCTTGGGCCTGGTCTGAAGATGCAGAGTCAATGCAGGGAACTTGTCTTAATTGGTTAATGTGCCGGCGCCACAGCCTCCATTATGAGCTGAACCCAATAAGAGCATGGTCCAGTTAATTGAGTCACATATCCCAGCAGCCATTTTTGGCCAGTTCCTAAATTAAGGGGAAAATTGAATCCCTCACTGCGAATGCCCTGAGCTGTCGGTCAGGAGTTGGTGGTTGTCCAGTACTGAAATCGGAGTGCAGATGGTCCAGTTGGGTCCAGAGATGGTGACCCATTATTAACTCTGCAGGACTAACCACGGTGGCCTGGCATGGAGTAGTGTCTTGGGCTAAAAGGTATGTGCACATGCTATCGTGCCAGATGCTATGCCCCAGGTGACCTAATTGCCCTTTTAGCCAGTCCATTAACAGCAGGGTGAGCCTGTATTGTAGAGGTATAGTGGATGCCTTGCCTGGCTAGGAAAACTTGGATGGGAACAGCAGTGAATTGGGGCCCATTGTCTGTTACCATCATGTCAATGAGCCCATGCATGGCAAACAATCTTTCTAAAACTCTGATAACCATCTCAGAAGATGTATTAGACATCAATGCCAGTTGAACCCACTTCAAAAAAGCACCTACGACTAGGAATGTGTGTCCCCAGACAGGACCAGTTAAGTCCAGGTAGAGCCTAGCTCAAGGTGCCCTTGGGGGCTCCCACACATGAAAAGGGGCTGAAGGTGGTGCAGGCTGGGATTGCTGACATGCCTGGCATCTAGCCACTCAGCCCTCAATCTCCTGGTCCATTCTGGGCCACCAGATAGAGCTGTGGTCCAGGGCTTTTATCCGCACAATGCCAGGATAGGCAGTGTGCAGATATTTGAGGATAGCCTGTCTGACCCCCGGAAGTATTACTACCTGATACCCCCATAGTAAGCATCCCAGTTGGATGGAGAGCTTGTGTCATCTGGCCATGAATGGTTGCAAATCTGGAGAAATAGACTCTCGAGACAACTCCCTGCGTACCCAATCCAACACCTGAGACCAAACAGATTCAGGGCTGTTACAGTAGAGTTGTTAAACTAGCAACCTCTCAGGATGCCCCATTTTCCTGCTTGCCCGCTGCTCTCCTCTTAGACAATCAGGCTCTATTTGCAGGTTGGGTTTTTTGGCATCGACGTAAGTCTGAGGACTTAACAATGTCCATAGATCTTCAAGTTACTAAAGTTTAGAAAACACTGTGATAAGGAATCTTTGCTGAAAAGCCAAATCTCAGAACAGTGAGGAAAATGGGAAAAGCAGATATTTATATTCACCAATGCTTGGAGAAGTGGACTTTTTAAGTGCTCATTAATGTAACCTGCTAACATCTGTAATTTCCTATTTAAAAAGCATTTTCAGGAGGAAAGGAATGAACAGTAAGATACAGTGTACTTTATAATCGTCTAGCAATAAAAGCTTTAAAATTTCATGCCAATATGAAGAGCTAAAAGGAATTGATGTCTCTATAGTTGCCATCAGGTGGAATAAATTTTTGAAAATGGAACTGTTCAGTTGGCTTAGAGCTAATTAGCAGTGACTTCCTTAACCTTTCTTCCCACTATATTAGTTGGCCAAATGGTTGGCTTCATTGGATGGAGAATGGAGTCAGAGACTAATCCCAATTCACTTTTAGGAGATGACTAAATAGACCAAAAATGTAGAATTTGAGCATGGATCTCATTCTCTCTCTTTCCCAAAGTGCAAGAGAGGCGAAAGGGAGAACTATAAGAAGGGGATATTGACAGGGGGTTTGATATTTTAAATGTACCCCTTTTCCAACCCCAAACTATTACACTTTATTATGAAGATTTTATTAAAAATATTTTATTGTAACCTTTAGAACAGGGGTCCCCAAACTTTTTACACAGGGGGCCAGTTCACTGTCCCTCGGGCTGTTGGAGGGCCGGACTATTAAAAAAAACTATGCACACTGCACATACCTTGTTTTAAAGTAAAAAACAAAATGGGAACGTACTATTTAGAGGGGGGAGAAGATCTGAAATTCATATATGTTTATGTTTTGTTTTTAATTTTCTTTTGTTAACATCTGATTGGGTATACAAGGTTTTCTTGGCTTATAGAAAAATGTATAAAGAAAGAAGGAAGCACTTTGGCATAATGGTTAATAAGTTAGAAATATAATTGGTGTTGCACTTGTTGAAGGAACATTAAGGAGGGAATTTAATTAAAAGAAAATGAATGTAACTGGATGACAAAATTAGGAAAAAAACCCTTTTGCAACTTTTTTGATGATTGATATTAGTTACTAACAAAATACCACATTTTATTCATGGAAAATTATGTGTTGTTTGAATGTATGTTGAGAGAAAAATTTAAAAAAATTACCCCCCCCCCCAAAAAACAGTCCTTCTTTCCTCTGTCCCTCCATTTCATTCTTCCTTCCTTCCTTCCTTGTTCCCTCCATTTCTCCTTCTTTCTTTCCTTCCTTCCTTCCCTCCTTCATTCCTCTCCACTTCTCTTTCCTTCCCTCTCTTTCCCTTTTCTTTCTTTCTCTCTCTCTTTTCCCTGTGCTCTTGTCACTCACTGGCGGGCCAGATAAATGGCCTCAGTGGGCCGCATGTGGCCCACGGGCCATAGTTTGGGGACCACTGCTTTAGAACATAGTTGTCAGCCCTGGAGCCATTTTCCTTGGTGTCTTCAGGGCTGGACATGCTGTGAGAGTGGGAGGTCAGAGGTAGAGAGAGATAATTTCCTCTGAGAATCAAGGATGTTCCCACCAGGTTGTGAGGAGGTGGGGTTTTTTTCATGCAACATATATTTTTAGCTCACTTGCCTAAAATAAGTATTTTACTATTCATATTAGATCAACTGGTGCATTTCTTTTTCTAACTGAATCTATTAGCACACAGCACCTGCAAACTTTATAAACATGTTCATGTTAATCAAACAGAAGTGTTTAAAGGTTATGTCTATATAGAATGGCAAATCAAACCAAGATCTTTCATTTGTGTACACATCCTGGTGATAACTCTTATATACAAGACCAAACCACGCTGGAGCATACTGTAGTTGTAGAAAATAATGTATAAATACTTTCACTTTGCGAGGAATTCAATAGTTATATAATATATTACATTTTTGTATACAAATTATTAATATAAATGTTTTGCGTATAAATTGAAGATTATTTCTATGAGCTGAAAAATGTAACAGAACAATACAATTGATTCTCAGTTTTTAATTGTATGTAAACAAATCAAAACAAAGAAAAACCCAGAATTCCAATATTCATATTATTGATTATGCATTAACTTTTATATTCATATCCTGCCTTTTTCTAGGAGCTCATCTGACAGTCATGTTTTTTATTATCTTTTAGAGATGTGAATAATGTTTTGAATTTTAGATTTTTAAGTTCAAACTTCCATATTTTGAGCTTGAAACACTTGTTCCATGTTTGAAATGGGTTGCAAGTAGATTTGAGTTTAAAAACATGGCCATTTCAAGTTCAGAATACTTCTGGAACAAGATGAACAGTCTGCTTTAAAACTGGCACAAAACAGGCATTTTGAGATTAAGATGTTTCAAATACCAAATGTATTTTTACCATCCTTACGATAATCCTAGCAGTTAGATAGGACAGAAAAATATGACAGGTCCAAATGAACATCCCCAGCAAAGAAGAATCCATCTGTCAACCAAGGCAGTCTGTTTCAGTGTTGAACACTTTTGAACATTTTTCTTGATACCCATCTGAAATCTACTTCCTTGTAATTTAATCCCATTGTTTCTTATCTTCTGGAACATCTCTGTACAATTCTGCCTCTCTTCTACATGACAGCTGTTCAGTATAGGTTTCACATTTCCCTATAACCTTGTTTTTTCTAGACTAAGTTTATCAGTGTATTTAACCAATATCTTTTTTTCCTTTTAAAAATGCTATGTTGAAGATAAAATATGTTCACATATTTTTGACTTTATCACTGCCTTTAATTATTTCCTTTTAATTTTTTCCTTTAAATGGGTATGTTGAGGGCATCTTCCCATAATCTCATCTTCTCCAGACTAAACATATCACTGCATTTTAACCATTCCTCTCTTTTTTTCCTTTTAAAGCTATTATCCGGGTTCCTCTTCTTCATTGTTATTCCAATTTGTGAAGTTATTTAGAAGTATTTCCAAGAGAACAAGGCCTAGAACAGAGTCTAGTGAAATGTCACTCAACTTTTCCCTCTATCTGGATTAGGTTCATGCAGCTCTATATTCCTCTAATATAATGCAGTCCTCATTTACTTTTCATCTTTACTTGAATCTTCTAGAAAATTTACAAAATGCTTTCTCCAAGTCAAGGTATCCTGTCTGCACTGCATTCTTGTGGTCAGTTTATCTGGTCATCTATTTCCCTCCACCCTAAAGAAAAAAAAAGGCTTTGGCATGATTTATTCTTGATAGGGCTATGCTGGATTCTAACAAGCAATAAATTTTCCTATATTTTTACAATCTGTTCAATATATATATATAGGCATCATCAACACGTTCTCTTGGCAGATAATCAAATAATGTTTTTATTACCAAATAATAATAAATACAAAACAATAATAAAAATAGGGGAAAAAATAGAAAGTGCCATATCAAGCTGGCAAAAATCCAGAAAGACACTTAATGTAGGAAACAGATAGAAAAAGTGTTTATCTTTGGCTGCTTCTAATGGTCATTCTGATTTTTTTCTCAGCCAAGATATGGCACACCTAAGCAAAACAGTAAAACAAATATTTCTATCAGTAAACAAATAAAATAAACAAAGTTTTCTATCAGTAGAAAAAGGAGACCAGCTAGTAGCTCCTATTTCTAATCTTTTTTAACTGAGTATTTTAAAGAATGATCAAATATGAAGCCATTAAAAAAAATACTAGAGAGGACAGGTTAAATTCCTAGGAAGCTGATCTATACACAAAGCTTTTGTTACATAATCATCTTTATTGTTCCCAGGACATCTCTTCTACCTAATTTTATAGTCCTAAAACTAAAATGACTATTAAGTAATAGCAAATAAACTGCAGGATCCTGTCTTCCAAAGAAATTTTAAAACTTATCATTCCACTATCTTTGTCCTGTGCAGATCCCTTTCTCCTTTTTAATGAATAAAAATCATTACAAGGTACTAATTTCATTGTTTCCCTGTAATTGATCTAAATCGTTCCTTCTTACAGATTAAAGCTTGGTAATATGTAGCTCTCCAAGTAACTGTTCCTAGCAGATCCAACCAGCCTGAATGGTTTAAAGAGTGTTGGAAGTCAAAGTTCAGCAACATTTTGAGAGTTATATGTTTCCTATACTATTGACATATTCTTGACTTTGACAAAGTCATTCTCTCATGCCAAGTTCGTTATTTCATCCCGTATGGACAACTCACTCTGGCTTGGAATAGCAAGAAAGCAAGTTGGTCTTTTGCTTTGTAGCAAACTGCAGTAAACATACAAATAATAATCCCACAATCTACCTAGAGAGAAATTGGCATAGTAATGAATATGCATAAAGTTGATTGGATGTTAAATTCCTTGTGTGTCCAATCACATTTGGCCAATAAAGTATTCTATTCTGTTCTGTTTTGTACTTTTATGTGCAATAGAATGAAATTACACTTGAGAGCTACAACAACTTCCTTTCATTAGAAACAGAAAAAAATTATGAAGCTTATGTTTAATTTTGTATCCACACCACTTAACAATTTATATCTGAATGAGTTCATGAGCTTCCCCAAGTAGTTCATAACAATGAGCAAAAAAGAGCTCTTTCAGGGAATCAGGATTGAAGAAAAGATTATTTTTGTGTGCTATTCTGCACTTTTTAGATTCTTAAACCTAAGATAGTGATCATCTATTTACAAACTTGATATGTTAATTAAGCCCAGAAGCAAACTGCAACTAGGATCCAGCCTGTTAAGTCAGTGTTCTAAACATTAAAGAAATTAAAAGAAATTAATGGTCAGATTTGAAGCAGGTGTTCAAGAGAAAAATCTGGTGTAACAAGGATGTATTGACAGAAAAATGCACAATATACAAATAGCATGCTACTCCCTTTTGAATAAACAGAGGGTAATGGATGTGATTGTTAATACCTTGTAGAAACAAAAGCAGTCATTCTGTATTTTGCAATCTCTCATAATTTAGACAATATGATGGGAATAGTGGAATAGTTTACTGATGGTTAATTTGGAGTAGAAGCAGGAGACCTTAAGTAGCTATGGTCATAACTGATGCATTATTCAGTGCTGAGAGTAGGCTCCCCTGGTTTAAGCAGAAGCCACAACTCCAGGAAACACGTCCCCTCCACAAGTCACAAAGCAACTTCTTCAAGAAGAAGCATGACCCCATTATGGGTAACCTCCCAGAGCAGATATTATCAGATTTCCTTGATATCTACTTATAACAAGCAATTTTGTTTTAGTAAAATGCAATATGAATTTGTTTTACCTTATATAGGTAAAACAAATTCATATTGCATTTTACTAAAACAAAATTGCTTGTTATATAGATTCTTGCAGTTTCCAGCCACAGATTGAAGCTCAGGACTTTAACATATATCTACCTGGGCCATTTGCCGTATTATATAAGCTATCTTATTAAGACAAAGGACAAATGTTAATGTCTTCCATTGTCACTTCATATGCTCTAAAGCAGTGTTTCCCAACCTTGGCTACTTGAAGATATTTGGATTTCAACTCCCAGGATTCCCCAGCCAGCATTCAACATTCTGGGAGTTGAAGTCCAAATATCTTCAGGTTGCCAGGGTTGGGAAACACTGCTCTAAAGAAGGACCAGTTCAAGTGTATGACAACTCTTGTGAATCAGGGCTGCAATTCACCCATGGAGACCATATACTCACAAAAAAAATCACAACTACCCATTCTCCCTGACTTGGATGTAGCTGGTGTAGGTAGAACCAGCAACCTAGTGGTTAATGAAGATAAGATATATCCTCAGAATTGTCCAGCCACATCTCATAATACATACCACCCCGAGTCCTTGGAGAGGGGCAGCATAAAAATCTATTATTATTATTATTATTATTATTATTATTATTGTTGTTGTTGTTGTTGTTGTTGTTGTTGTTGTTGTTGTTGTTTGTGGATTCTTCCACTAGCGAGTTCGGAATTGATACAGTATTATTTATGCATTTATCAAGGACACCTAATACTTGTATTCTCTTTAATATTCACAGTTTATTTTTATTCTATTCTATCTGTATATTTGTCAGCCATTCTGCATTGTTCTTCATACCTTAACTGCATCGGCTGCCATCAGGAATAGGAGTGGGGGAAGGCATTTGGGATTTGGGCGGGGGGAATGTATGCTGGAGAAGCCCATGGGAGTTTTAAATTGTATGAGGGGGGGGGGGGTGAGCTTACAGCACACCATTGTCTGCCTGGCACAGATGCACGGAGCAGCCCTGCTTATCACCAGCTCAAGGTTAACAGCCTCTGCATTCCAGGTGTACGACACACATGGAAGATGCTTATTGACACTAAGATTGGGTGGACTGCCCAGGGGGGTACAGGGGTTACTTTGTAATATGCATCTTGTGCACCTTTTTCTTCAGACTTTTCTTTTCTTTCACTGCATTCACTTCTGAATAAATAATTCTTAAACCTAAGAAATAATAAATAAATAAATAAATAAATAAATAAATAAAAAGTGCTCCTTGAAGTTCAAAATGGACTCTGGGTCTTGCTTTCCTAAATTCTGAATGAAGCAGACCCTGACACTATTACTAAACAATTAATTACTATTAACTGATTAATTATAAAAAAGGAGCAAAGGAAAGAACAAAAGATGAATGCGGAAGAATAAAGACTAAACTGTCAATTGGCACTTGATTAAAAAAAATAGGCTGGAGGAAACATCTATGTATTATGATTGTATGACAAGTATAAATAAACTTGAAAAAAGAATCTGGACGCTTCAGACACAAAGAAAATGTACAAAACTGGAACAGAGGGCAAACAAACATTTATGATGAGAATCAGCACAGATATTATGGTCCATTAAGTATAAAAGTTGGAAGGAGAACACTGGAAAGCTGTGATTCATCTGAGAACTGTTTGAAATCCCGCAATGTCCTGTGTTTTTATCTGGTCAGTAGATTATAAAGATTTCTCTCTCTCTCTCTTCTCTCTTTGGGGGATATATAATTTTTGTGTGGTGGGTGGTGGACGTTTGTACAATTAAATATATTCAAATAAGGTAGATGAAACATCCCTTTCCAATAAAGTAGTTGAAACACCACTACACCACCTAAGAGCCTCGGTGATGCAATGGTTCGAGTGGAGTATTGTGAGCTACTTCTGCTGACCACAGGCTGCTAGCAGTTTGGCAGATGGAATCTCAGTAGACTCAAGGCTGACTCATCCTTTCATCCTTCAAAGGTAGGTAGAAAGAGGACCCAGATTATTGGGGGCAATATGCTTACTATCTGTAAACCACTTAGAGAGGGCTGTAAAGCCCTATGAAGTGGTATATAAATCTAAATGCTATTGCTATTTCCATTCTTCTTATTCTATTTTCTCTCATCTAATTACCAGTCCTTCATCATCTTCAACAATACCCTCAAAACAACTTCTGTGCCGGTTGTTATCTACACCATACACTAAACTCTAACTTTCAGTCTCTAATTGTCTAGCTCTTTCTTCAGTTGTGTTCCATTCTAGTATTTACTTTTCTCTCACTAATAATCCAACCGCCCATAGTAAATATTTACTCTACTATTCAATAAATGAATCCTTGAGCTAACTAATCTATACACTGACAGCATATGCACGAGGACAAATTCCTTGTGTGTCCAATCATACTTGGCCAATAAAGAATTCTATTCTATTCTATGAATAAGCCCAAGGTCCACCTTTAAAATATGTATGAACAAATGATATTAATTTCTTTATGTTTTTGTCTTGCTGTATTCTGAACATTCTGTTCAAATCAAATTATATTTTTCTCTCTTATATTTAGCTTGTTCCAAGTCATCTAAAATCCATTTTAATACTTTTTAAAATTAGCATTTCCATTTTTCTGAGTCTCTTGCAGCTTTTAAGTTTTAACATCAGTCATAGTTTAATCTTTATATTATAGGGCTGCTAAAAATCCATTAGATGACTGTGCTATCTTATATCAGGCATGCCCACTTGCTTTCATTAAAAAGCAGATGTTTCTAGAGAATCCTTTAATTTCTGGATTTTTTTTAATCTGCACATTACACAAGAATTTCAGTGCTTTCAATGCATTTGCTCCTTCGCCCTATTGTCTTTCATCCATTCTCTAGTAACCTACTATTTTATAGTGCATAGATTTAATTGGTATGTATATACAGTACACGGACATAAACACACACACACACATGCAATAACATAGTTAGTAGCGTATGCTAATATTAGTAAAGTATTAGTATTAGCTAATGTTAGTAAATAATTAGCATTTGCACTTGTACCTACATGTTTCCAATGCAGATAAATTTCTAACCATGAAAAGTTTGGAAAAAAATAAAATCTTAATGAGAACTAAATGCTACTTTATTTATTCCATATGAAAAAATGAAAAGGTTTAAACTCAATGATAAATATTTTGCAAATACAGTAATCCAAAATTTAGTCCCAAGCAACCATATGTAAGAGGAGGGGAAAGTCTTGTCTTAAACCATAAATAATTATTGGCAATCAGAATTATATTATGTTAGAATGAACAATTATTTTATGTTCTATAAAATGCCTAAATTAAGTAGCACCATGATGATAGACACGTGGGTAGTAAATGAATTTAACGAATACTAAGAATAAAAGACACATCTTTTGTTCTAAAACTGTCCAACCTAACTCACAGATGGTTTGTTATTAAAAAATGGGATAATGGAACAAAACATAAATCTAACAAATATAAGAATACTGTATTTTATTCAGTTTCTAGGCCTAATCAATCATTCACTCTTATGTTAATTACCATCATGAATCAGGATTAGTCGGAAAAATACACAGTAAGGTGTTTGCAAATGCTGTTTTTACATTTGGAACATCTGTTATATATACTGTACACAATTCAAAAAATGGAAGCTATATTTGAATCTATCGTGCAAAATATTCTTTTACCATCCTCTAAATTATGCAATATTTCCCATTTCTGTCTTAAGTTTCCTGGCATACGTCAACAAAGCAACTTTTAGAGAAAAAAAAGCCAGAAGGATCAACAAATAAATAAGGAAGTAATAATTGTTAATCATTTACAGAGTTCTCAACAAAAGTCCCTAAAAAGGGATTCTGTAATGCTTTTATTTGAGGCTAAATTAATAAAATGCTTCGTGTATAGTTTTCTAGTGAATTTAAAGAGAATTTTCACGAATTCAAGAGAAAGAAACAATTTACTTTCAGAGTAAACAAGAAAAAACAGCTAAGGTTCTGATAAGTTGTAATATATTTTGATGCATTTTAATTATATTCTTCCCTACTTTTTTAAAAAAAATCAGAAAACATCTTATGCTACAGACCTCCTTTCTGTATTCTGCTATTTAGACTATCCATTAAAAGCAATTAGTTCATCAAAAAAATCAGGAAGTGACCTTCCATGGCTCCCTAACAAAGTTGAAGCTCTATTATCTTGGAAGGTTTATAGAAGGCTTGTTCATCAAAAAATGGGTTGGCTTGTCAAGGATTTGATCAAAACGAGGTCTTAGCACTTTATTCATTGGCCAAGAATCCCTCCCATAAATGACCCTCTTAGGAAGAGAGATTATTCAGTGGGAGAAGAGCTCTGCAGCTCTATTTCCCCGAACCATCTGAAAGGAACAACAGATAACAAGACAGAAAGCAGAATTTGGTTCATCATGAATGACCCGGAGCTGTATCCTTGAAAAGTACTTCAGAAGGTAAGATAACACATTGCTTTCTGTAATCTAGTGGGATACTCTTAATTTATTTCTGGGAAACATTTTTTTGCCACAGAAATATTTTATTTATTTATATTTTAGACATGCAATTTATATATTTGTTCTCTTCAGAAAACAAGAAAACCTGAACATATGTAATCACTTTTGTCAACTGCTTTAATTCCTGATTTTAATATACATCGTTTGGCCTTATTTGTATCTTTGGTTTCCTTATTGTTCTCTTCCCTGTGAATATATATTAATTTCTCATTTAACATTTTCTCACAATCCTACCATGTTTGGAAAGCTCTTTTTATCTCCTTTTTGTTTTAAAGTTCCAGTTGTGTTTGTCTACCAATTTACTCAGGAATTTTTTAGGACAAATTATTTTCTGCTATTCAATTTATAATTAATTTTCTGCATCTTCTGACAAATCTTCCATTTTTCTCTTGAAAAAATACTATATATTAGGCTAAAAAGATATGTAAATGGAACTTTAGAACTATTGCAAATAAATAAATACTCCCAAGGTATTATTGACAGATAGAGAACTTCTCAGATAAATTTCTCTAGACGATTCAGATAAAAACTTTTAATGAAAGTCTCATTTGGCAAATAATAAAAATTATGACTAATCAAATATCAGAATATTTTAATGTGCAAAAGAGCCACATATGCCTTCTGTTGCATAATAATAAATATTCCTACTAATCATCCATTAAGGTGTTATATTTTTAGGTTGTTATGGCTGTAATCCTATGCATAGTTTACATAGTGGAAGTACTACATAGTGGAACTATAGTAATTCCAACTAATTCAGTGGGGTTTAGTTTAAATAAATATGCTTTAGATCATCATGTCAGAATCTTAATCCTTGAAAGGATTCTTTTCAATGTATTGCATTTATTAAACAGTCATATTTTCATCAAAGGTTTGCTCTGAGGTTATTTTCAATGAATCTAATTTAGCCTAATGGGTTCATTGTTTTACCATTATCAAGTCCATTTTCCAAGAACACATATAAAAGCCTTTTCAGTTCACTCTGGGGAAAACTATTCTATTTTTTAATCTGCTTATTAAATTTACTATTTTATGTAAATACATTAAAACAATATATGAAGTTTTATCATTAAGCTTCAGATTCTCTCTGGTATCCATTCCTTTAAAAATGTCCTTCCAAAATTTTTAATGAGTGCTTTAAGTTGCAATCTCACAAAGCTTTAAAAAACTGCAGTCTAAAAGAACCTAACCAAGTGTCTACAAATATACAAATGTTTGTTATATTCTGGGAAACTTGAATCTTATTGTTCCAGACAGTGTTCAATTATAGCAAATCACAAAATAATTAGAAGTAACACATGCAGATATGCACAAACACACATACTGTATATAATAGCAAAAGCAATTATTTCTAACTACAAGTAATATATATTTTAAAGATAATGCATATATTAATCAGATAGTGAATCTTAAATCTTAACTTTCATTAAAATTATTTAACCCAAAAGAGGAAGCGAGGAATTACTGGTTAAAAATACATAAATGACTGCAACAAATAACAGGTATGATAATAGAATTCACTCCGGAATTCTTTCTACTTGGAATAGTTAAAAACCAACAGGAAAAAACACTAAATACCTGACTTTGCACATCACTACAGCTACAAGACCTCTGTTTGCACAATGTTGGAAGAATCTTCATTCACCCACTGAAAACTTAATAATTAAGAAGATTTACCACTGTGCAGAAATGGACAAATTAACTACAGAATTAAGAGGACAAAAAGACTCAGAATATTGGGAAAATTGGTATTAATGGATTTATGATAGAAAACAAAAAAGGGAAAATGAAATAAAGACACAGAATATTATATAGATACTTTAATTTTACTATTGTACAAATAAAAAATCAATGTAAATAAGCAGAAGTAGAATAGTTCAGGGATTTATTGTAATTTTTGGAAAAAGTTTGAAAATTAACAAAGAATTTGTTAAATAAGTAAAATTCTTTAACCCCATAGACTCTTACTTTAGAAATTTTGTATGCCTTCAACTCAGTCTTAACTTTCTGTGACTACCTGTACGGATTCACATAATCTTTTTACCAACGTTTTCAGAAGTGGCCTAAAGTTACCGAGCTGGCTTTTTGCTTAAGGCAGGGTGAAAGGAAACCACATTTTCCCAGTTTCTAGCTCAGAACCTTTATCCACTAGACCAAACTGGTTCTCTATTTGGAATAAGCACCAGTAGATTTCCGTGGGACAGACCATTGAACAGAGATGAATAGGATTGGGCTCTGAGGTAGAAAGAGTAAGTTTATCAGTTTTAGTTCTGCCTTAGCCATGAAAACCAACTGAGTGACTTTGGGGCAGTCACTATAACTCAGCCCAATGCGTCTCACAGGGTTCTTGTGGGGAGGAAAGTAAAGCAACACGAAGAAACAATAGGCCATCAATTTTTATAGGTAGCCATCAAAACACCAATCAATTAATTAAAAAAGCAATACACAACCAGGCACCCCATAACTACTACACATAGAATAGCACAAAGTATACATTCTGGTAGAAAGAAGTTTTGTAATTAGCATGAGTCTGAAAACTCAGAAGACTAAACCTCTGATCTAGATGACTGACCCAGATTGAATCCTGAAGTATTAGGTATGTTCGCCACCTTGAATTATTTGTAAAAATAATAAATGTGGGATGCAAACAAACAAATTATGCAAATGAAAGATAGATTAAATGCAAACATATACAGATATATTCTGTATCTGTCGTATACAGATATATTCATGTTATCTTAAATTAAAAATGGAAAGACCAAGACAATTGTATGCCATCCTAATTGTTCCATCCATTTCTCTTTCTCTTTTTCTTCCATCTTTTTTGGTCTTCAGAACTGCCAACTGTGAGATTCCTCAGTGATGAAGAACTGAAGAGTCCAAATCAGTGTGGCTTCTCTTGAAAGCATTTCATTGATAAAAACCACAGAAACCTATAATTTTCATTGAATGAACATTCTTAGAATCCATTGGTTTCTCTCCAGAAACTATGAAAGTAGCTGGATCTTAACTTATCTTAGAGCATACTGACAGTTTTGGACTACAGGGGGGGGGGGAAGATTAATGGGTGAAATCAGATTATTATTTTCTTTTAAATCATTTGTTTTAAATTTCCAAATGTGGACAAAAGGAAAAAAGAGCTTCCCACATTTTAAAAAATTTATGGAGATTATTTTGACATAAAATAGATAAGTCTGAAGGAATATTGACTAGACAAATGCATGATGGACACATTCTTTTTTATTCTCTTTTCCCCCCAACTTTAGCCATTCAAATGTGCTGGATGGCACCACATAGGAAATGCTAGAATTTACCAAAATGGGGGGAAAACTGCATTAAAAAACAAAACAAAACCAAATCAACTAATTCTGTACCACGAGGCAGTTTGATGTAGCAGTTATTGAGATAGAAACCAGGAGATTGGACCAATAACTCTTTCTCTGTCAGCTCTAGAAAGAAGACAACTTCTGAAATCTAGCCAGGAAAACTGTAATGACTGGCCAAGTAGCTGTTAGGACTCAACATTGACTTGAAGGCATCCTAACTAAAATAATAAATCCAGTACTAATGTTTATAATTGTGACAGCTCTTTTTAGCAAAGAGTCTCCCTCCTTGTTATAGACTGAAGGAAGGATTCATTTGTGAAAGAAGAAAAAATAGATGTTGCAAAGGGAATCAATGAAAAACTATCAAAAACGATTATTTTTCATTGCTGGTCTTTTGAGCAGCAATAGTTTTAGGACACTTTGCTGCTGATTTCAGAGTTCCATCTATTAAAGCTAAATATAAGGAACACTGAAACTCCTTTTTGGCAAGGGTTTCTTACCTCCTTTCACAAGCTGTTAGTCTCTGTTGAGACTTACTTACTTACTTGGTTGGTTGGTTGGTTCGTTAGTTATATTTCTATGCTGCCCAACTCCTACTTAGTTGGTTAGTTAGTTAGTTAGTTAGTTAGTTAGTTAGTTATATTTCTATGCTGCCCAACTCCTACTTAGTTAGTTAGTTAGTTATATTTCTATGCTGCCCAACTCCTAGTTAGTTAGTTAGTTAGTTAGTTAGTTAGTTAGTTAGTTAGTTAGTTAGTTAGTTAGTTATATTTCTATGCTGCCCAACTCCCTATGGACTCAGGGCGGTTCACAACAAAAATGAACATGAATCAGTATAAAAACATTTCAATTTAAAATAATTGCAGCCAGAGTCCCTAGAGAGATGGGGGAGGGCATAAAAATTGAAGTAAGTAAGTAAGTAAGTAAGTAAGTAAGTAAGTAAGTAAGTAAGTAAGTAAGTAAGTAAGTAAGTAAGTAAGTAAGTCAAGCAAGCAAGCAAGCAAGCAAGCAAGCAAGCAAGCAAGCAAGCAAGGAAAGAGACCTCGCTAGTCACACACACACACACACACACACACACACACACACACCACACACAGGTCAATGGACCCAGGCCTGTAGGAAAAGCCAGGCCTTTACGGCCTTCCGCAAAAACTCCCCGTCAAGTCTGCCTACGAGGGATGGGAGTTGGAGCATTAGATTGGGACTTCTGGCTTCCTAATGGCCTGGGTACCAACGTCGCTACTTGCCTACTGAAAAAGATAACTCCAGTAGAAGGCAATGCTTCCCAGAAGCTGTTCGCTTGCCTACAGTTCCAACATCGCTTTCTACGCGGTCCCACAGACGGCTGCCACTTGAGGGAAAAGTCAACTTTCTCCCACGCGCCGTCCGCTCTTTGGGGCGTCCCTCCACGCCTCCCCCCACCCCCGTGGGCGTGCCGCGGCCAGCGAGCAGTCGGAGGGAGGGGGGTTCACTTCGGGAGGCGAGCGCCGGGTGTTTCCAACAACTTCCTCCCTTTCGCCTCCTGGTTCTCAGGTTGCCTCTGGAAGAAGCGCCGCCGGCCGAGGAGCCCGCTGAGCCATGAAGCGCTCGATCCTGAAGTGGTTTCAGAGCCGCGACCAGAAGCAGCCCTACCCGTCTTCTTACGAAGGGGTGGTGTGCGAAGCCGACGCTTGTTCAGTGGCCTCGCAGGATGTCTTTAAGGTAAGGTGCCTACGCGCAACGCCCCACCGTAGCTGCCTCTTGGGGACCGGTGGGAAACGAGAGGAGAAGACGGGGCGATCCCGAGTGGCTTAGTTCGGACTAAGATAAAGATGGGGCTGGGATGCTGAACGCGCCCGGGAATGGAAAGAGTCAGGAGCAACACCTCTGCAGAAGAGGTGAAAAAGACAGCAAGGTGAAAGACGTCTGACCAAGCCATGGGGTAGTGGAGAAAATCGAACGGTTGTTTAGTTACTATTTCCTCCTCATCGCTCCCGTCCACTTTAGAATGAGCTTCTTCAGTTCTTTTCTGATTTTTTAAAATTTCTGTTTCCCAGTTTGGGAGGGAATCTGGGACCGATGGATGTCCAGCTCATCTGGAAAGCTCTAGGTGGACCATCCAGTCCTTATCACAGGTAGATGAAGGATGGTGGATTTGGGGACTTAAATGGGCCCAGTAGTGTAAGGTTTCCTTCTAAGCAGGGAGTTGGACTAGAAGAGGTCCAACGTCCCTTCCAACTCTGTTGTTGTTGTTGTCAATACAACACAGCAAACTTTCATCATCAGTTGGGCACTTCCCAAGCACCTAGGACTGCGTGATGTAGTGGCAAGTTATGTGTGCAGATCCCAGTAAAGCGGCTTTTTGCAATTGACAGATGGAGATTTTGTCAATTCTGATGATTTTTCAAATGTCCGCTGAGATCCTTTGGCACTGTGCCACTGGAACCACTTTCACTGGCTTATGCCAGAGTCGTTGCAGCTTGATGATGATGATAATGAGGATGAGGATGATTGTTGTTGTTGTTGTTGTTGTTGTTGTTGTTGTTATTATTATTATTATTATTATTATTATTATTATTATTATTATTATTATTATTTTACTGGAAATATTTACTGGGATTCTGTGTTAGGTATGGGCAAGCAGATTTCGGGCTTCCGAAACAGGTTTTCTGTTTTGGAGACTGATGTTGAGCTCTTTCACCTAAAGCCATGCCAAAGTGTAATGGTTTAATAAAGACAGTGAAATCTACAAAGGATTTGTTAAAGAAAAGACTGCATCTAACTGAATCTAACATAACGCTTCAAAACTGGCAAAAAAAGAAGAAATGCTGGATGATGGTTCAGTGATTGCATGTGCTGTACGTTAATGAAACACAGGCTGGGAATTAAACAATTAGATAAAAATGCTAAATTAACTTAATATTTTTTGAAAACAATTCAAATTTTGAATTGCTAATTTTTTTAAAAAAAAATTAGTAATTCACTAAATATCTGTCAAACCCTTGCTTTAAATTAAAATAACTGCTTGGCTGAAATCTTCTACTCACATATAATTTTTATTCAAAACACTGAGTACCCTCAAAAGCCAAAATTATAATATTCCATTCTGCTTCTAGTGCTGTTAGCTAACGTTGTTGAATTTTAATTGTTGACAAGCTGAGTGTATTTAATTTTTGTATCAAGTGTTCTGCAGAATAGTATTAATATTAAATGTTAATAGTAAATTAAATAATTTACTATACTCAATAGTAAATTATTAAAATATTCTAGAGCATTCTGATAGTCATCCTAAGTAAGTATTTGTTCCAATTTTATAGATAAATAGACATGTCTGTATTCCATATTTTATATTGAGATTTCAACCACATATATAAGATTAATAGGAGAGTGGATTATAATTTGGATTATACAGTTAGACCATAAAAAGCTAATGTGCTGAAAGACTTTTTTCAAAATGTAATCTAAAATGAACTTTACTTTCATATTTTTGTCATTTATAATAGTTGGAATTTTTGTTTTCTTAAAGTAATACACTTTAATGCCATTAAATGTCCTATTGGGATAAATATATGTAAAATATATATACATTTTTCTGCAATCTTATTGTTATATTACTTAATATTTCTTCAAATATACTTTGGCATAGAAATTTAATACTTCCTAGGGGAGATGCTGTCTTTGTGGGCTAGGCCTAATTCAGCAGAACTATTTCCATATTGCAGGGTCTTTTTAGATCTAAATAAAGAAATTATTATAGTAATTAGATTAAAGGTCATGTTAAATAACTGTGGCTCTCCTATTAGTATAGTAGATAAACTTTTGTAGTGATGAATGAATATTTAAATAATAATTCATTGCCAACATGTTACACAATAAAGAGCCACTTATAAACATTAATATATGGTAATTTGGAATTCTTGTGGTCCCAGACTAAAATTGCTTAAACCTCAATTAGGTGATCTCAGATGGAAGTACTTGCAGACTTCGAAGTTTCATTAAGAAGAATCGTGAAGGACTTAAGAAACTGGATCAGTTGAATGCTACACCATTGCACCATGCTGCAGGAAGAGGTCAACTTGAGTTAATGCAGATGATCATGGATGATTCTTCACTTGAAGGTGCCAAAATCAATTGTGGTTAAGGCTGGATGCAAATTCTGTAACTTGGGAGGACAGCAAAGAGTAAATTACCATTTGCCATGTATCATGCTAAGTGCTGCGATGAATAAAACATGGTAATCATTAATAACACACTGTTGGGAGACATCATTCTGCTGCACTCAAAAATGCCTATTTACCGTATGTAGGTATCTCTATGTCCATAGTTTTTTGAAAAGTTTTATGATAAGAGAAACTAATTAGAAGAAAATTGCTTCGTCTAAACACAGACAGATATCTTTTTCTCTAAGCATTCTTCCCTTGCAGATATTCTAAAATTATCAGAAACATATGCAAAAGATTGGTGTCAGTCTCTCCATGTTCAGATGAAGCAGCTTTCTTCTAATTAGTTTTGTTTAATCACAAAACTTTTCAAATAAATATGAGTTTGCATGTGCACGTAGACAGATGTCTATTACCAAAATGGGAAACGGTGATTTGTACCGATCATAGTTTGATCCATGTAAAGCAGCCCAGTTTGGAAAAATATATTGAGAAGAGAACAAAAACTTAGCTAATGAAAGAGAAAACGAGTTATCTCAATCTTCTGACTGGGTCTGGAAATCAACATCCAAACAGAGCAATCTGTTGAGTAATCTTCAAGCTTCGTTTATGTTATTGCTAGAGATGGAGCAGTGTTTCTTCATTAAGATACTTTTAGCCATTGCTTATACATACCGGTACTCTAAATTTAAGGAACCTGGTAAATTGTTTCTATAATCAAAGCCATGTGTTTAGTGGAAATCCAGTTGTTAGCATATTCTGGTGGTTTTCTCTTTCATTTTAAATGTCTGCATATTTTGCAGCAGTCAGGAAATAGCTTTTTAGATTCTGATTATCTACTGGGGTTATGTAGGAGGCTGATTTAGTGTAGGAGGCTGACTATTAGAGATGGATTGTAGGAGATAGATAACATTTCCTTAATAGACTGGAACTAGAACTCGGACCACATGTTTCCTGAATAGTTTTTATCCCAGAGCTATACTTGCACTTAACAACGAACTAAAGGGTCACCATCAGTGAACTGTTGGACAATATTACTCGGTTTGTCATGTAGATGGTTGAGTGGTTTAGGGTGGGGAATTTGTAGTGGGTGGGACATTTTATTCTATTTTTTATTCTATTTTTAAATTTACCTATTCTAATTTTATGTATGGTGGGACTGGTCTCTGGGTGCCACACGACTTTCGTTGCCAATGACAATTCGTTGTTTTGACAATGACAATAAATTTATTATTATTATTATTATTATTATTATTATTATTATTATTATTATTATTATTAATTTAATGTATGTGATACATGCAGTTTTGCAAAACAAGCACCCAAGAAAAGAAAAATAGTTGGCATCTGGGAAGCATCTCATAAGTATCGTTCCTGGTGTTTGATGTGCCATAGCAATAGTTTCTTGATGGAAAATTAAACATTCACAATTTCTATTCACAATTTCTGTGTTATTCACAAATATATATATACAGGCAGTTCTTGACTCGCAAGTATTTGTTTAGCAACCATTGAAAATTACAATGATGCTAAAAGTGATTTATGACTGGTCACTCTACTGTCACAGCATTGCTGTAGTCATGTGATAAAAATTTGGGTGCTTGGTAATGGCACTTATTTTAAACAGAGTTGCAGTGTCCTGGGATCATGTGATCACCATTTGCGACCTTCTCAGCCAGCTCTTGGCAATATGTAAAATAAAAGGGGAAATTTGGATTCACTTAATGACAGTCTGATTTGTTTTTCCAGGGCAAAAAAAAGAATGTAAAATCAGGCAGGGTCACATGATAAGTGGCATAACCAACATATTCAATTGAGATCATAAATGGAAAATTATTCAATTTATGACTCAAATTCATTCAGTATTAAATGCATATACTGATCTTTGGAGAGCATATTACAAGCATTCATGTACATTTGATGGTTTAAATGCAGAATCTTGAGAATACATACAGAATAAGGTTTCTGCTATAAAACGTAGTTCCTTTATTAAATTTATATTTCCATTTACAGATGATTACAGTAGCAGTATAACAAAATACAATATCATTTTATGTGAAATAAAAGCAGGGGGTAATTTTTACTCAATTGTCCTGTCTTTGGCATAGATCTAAATGTAACAGACACATCTGGAAATACACCACTGCACTGGGCTACAAAAAAACAACAGATTGAAAGTGTCAAATTACTTCTCAGCAGAGGGGCCAACCCAAACATCCTTAATTCCAATATGGTTTCTCCACTTCATTGGGCTGTGCTGTATCTTTTGAACGATTTAGTTAAGGTAAAGCTCCATTTCCAAATTTATATGCATGTATGCAAGTGAAGTTAAAAAACAAGATCATCTCATTGATATTTATAGGACGTTAATGTGAATAAATGGAGATTAATATGCTATATCTTGATTTTTGGAGATGCTGAACTCTACATAGATTAAAAATGCTGCATCTTATCTCCTAAGTGGAAGCTAAGCTAATATTTCAAATTCTGATATTGTTCTTCAGTTTTTAAAAGCAATCAGATAACAGAAATTAGCAATTTTGTTTTATTCATTGAAAACAAAATTCAGTTTAAAGCTAGCTTCAAAATTTTGGCTTTCAGGAAAAAGGTTTGTTTTTTGTTCTTTATGATATTTTGAGTTCTGTAGATTCCTGGTAAGTGCCTGGACAGATTTTGCAGCTGGTTTAATGCCTAAGATAGGACTAGAACTCACAGCCTCTTGGTTTTTAGACTGATGCATTAACCATTATACTAATGTAGCTCTATCAGGAAATTATATTGAAAACCCCAAGCCCTGGGGTGCAGAATAGTACCGGTCCACAGCCTGTTGGGAACTGGGTGGTGAAAGCAAAGCTTAACTTGTGCATGTGCAATATCTAAGTTGTATGCAGAAAACCATCCCCTTCCCCCAACTGCTGAAGCCAGAAAGATTGAGGGCCTTTAGGATTCAGGATTAAAAAGCACAAACTAGAAACTAAGATTTCTCACAAATGAAGGCAATTGGATCCTGGTAAGATTCTTCCTTAATGGAATTTTCTGATGAGCAAAGATGATAACCATTCTCTCTGATGGCTTCCATAAACCTTTAGGGTACAGGCCCTAAGTCTGAATTTAGCACAATGATTTCTGGTTTTCTTAATTGTGCCATTACAGAAGACACAGTCTTAATGGCAGCCACTGTTATATAGTAGCTTACACACAAAGTATAGCTAAACACTATTGGATTGCTATAGGATCCTTGAAGTCTACAGTATATGCATTCAATTTACAAACGAGAGCTACTATTTATTTGAACTTCTAGACTTTAAAAAATTGCAATATCGAGTATTGCTATAATCCAATACAGCAGTGAGCATTGGAAATGTGGTGCAAAACATATCAAAACAGGTTGTCATTAACTCTACTAATTGCATACCAGTTTTACAGCAAAGCCCTAGATTATAAATCTGGTAAGAAACCATGAAGTGATCTATAATTGGATAAAAAGAGTAAGCCTGCCTGTTATGATCATGTGTTTGTTATAGTTACATTATATCCTCTCTAAGAATAGTATAACAGTGAGTTCACAAAAAACATTTACATTTTATTTGAATATTTAGATTTTCCTTGAATATAGCATTACGGATGTAAATTTGGAAGGAGAGGGTGGAAATACACCTATATTAGTAGCATGTTACAAAGATAATTCTGAAGCACTGAAACTTCTGGTATGTATAACAAATGTATATATTTTTGTCAGTGTGTTTGAGTTGTCCTTTGTCTGTTACTTACACTATCTTTTTATAACTTTGTGTTTTTGAGGGTTGCGGTGTTATAATGCTATTTCTTCTCATAGTGCAGTATTCATTTTATTAGAGAAAGGCCTTGATTTGCCATATAATTGAGCCTACAATTTCATAATGTTGTATGTAATCATATGGACAGATCCGTTTTAGCAACAGTAATAGCAATAGCACTTAGACTTATATACTGCAGACATTCCCCTGCTCCTAGTGGGTCGCCTCGGGTTCTCTAAATCAGAAGGCACAGACAAGAATTTGTTCAAGGTGAGACGACCCTGACTAAGGTCAGGGGAGGCACCTTTTATTATAAACAGACATCTAGAGGATAGGATACATGTGACAAGCCAGGTCCAATACAAAATGATTGCACAATACTGCAACAAAGTTCATCCAATTGGAAAGGTACAACACTACAGGTGAGTGAGTGAGGAATTTGTTGAACCATGCCTTTTGTGGAATGTGCTTAGGGAAGGAAAAACATCGGGGTTTGGCCTTTAGAATAGGTTAAACCTGAGTACGGCCCTTCAGCTACACTCAGGCATTTCCATCTGTTAAAAGTCAACAGGGGACAACAGTACGTGTCCAGTAGCCTGGACACTATGTTGCAACAATATACCACTTCCCAGTCCTCTCTAAGCAGTTCACAGAGTCAGCATATTACCACCAATAATCTGGATCTTAATTTTACTGAAGAAGAAACTTGGAAGAATGGAAATCTGAATCAACCTTGAGTCGGCCAGTATCGAACTGCTGACAGTTGGCAGAGTTAGTCTGTAATACTGCATTCTAACTACTGTACCATCATGGCTCTTTTTTTACAATCTTCTTTTATAATCTTTTTTGTGGAAGCTGTTGTTAAGTTTAAAAAATAATAATGAATTGCAGCCACATGATCATAAGGAGGAGAAGATATTACTGAAACTTTGAATCCATTGGGTGGGTTCGTTAGAATTTCAAATGATCACTAATGATCATTCTGTTGTATATTTTGCCATGAGTGTTCAGAGAAGGGCAGCATATGTCCAATTAATAAATAAATATTTTTATTATTAAAGTTATTGTTTTAACCTGATTTGCATTGCCACTCCAAGCAAATCATGATTCGAGCAGTATTTAAGCCCAGTAAATAAAAATATCTAAATTGAGTCTTCTAAACAGCTGTGTTAACAGCTGGGTTATGACGGTCTTGTGACGTGATAGGACTGAATCAATTACTTAAAAGGGAAGACCCCCCAAGACCAACCCCTCTTTTTGATGAGGGATGCGTGCTAACTCCAGACTTAAAGTCCGAAAACCGTGTGCCACGGCTGGCCCTATTGGAGGATAGCTCCGCCCATGAGAAAGGGCGTATCAGTGTACTGTATACCAATGCCCCTTCTCCAGTGGGCGGGGCTATCCTCCAATAGATTGGGACATACCAAAGTTAAGGATTCTCTATGGGTGGGATACTACGGCCTGGAAGTGACACCTCATTGGAAAAAAACATGTTGGAGTACCCCATGGCCGAATCCTGAGTCCTTCTTAGCGAAGGCATCTATCTTATAGTGTCTAATGAATGGCGTGGACAATGCCCACGCAGCTGCCCTGCAGATCTCCTCAATGGGGATGCTAGACAGCCATGGCGCCAAGGTGACAGCACTATGAGTTGAGTGAGCTGTGACTCCCTGTGGCAGGGGGTGCCCCGCCAGCTGGTATACAAGGAAAATAGTGTTCTGCAGCCAGCTTCCCACTGTAGTGGAGGAAGCCTTGCGGCCCAGAGAGGCCGGGCCAAGGAAAACAAACAGCGCGTCTGATTTACGGAAGGCCGCTGTTCAGTCTATATATACATAGATAAGGCCAAGTGGCATCTTATTGCAGCGAGTTACACATTTATCTTGTTTCTTTTGTTCCTGCAAATTTTGATCACCTTATGCATGCCTGAAGGGAAGATATTTATGTTCTTCAGCTGATTGAGAAGTACAAACTTCCTCCGTTCTTTTCTGATTTGGGGGCCTCAATTACACAACTGGGAGAGATAGCCAGCTAAAACACATTTGTATCCATTAGCCAGTGTTTAGGATTTTAATTTCTTACCATCTATTTTGGTAGTGTATGCAATGAGTGTGTGTGAAAAATGTTATTGTCAGTTCATAACTGGTTTTTTCCTTGCAGATTGAAAACGGCGGGGACATTGCTAAAGCGAACAATATGGGCTGTATGCCAATCCACGCAGCTGCCTTTTCTGGTTCGAAATTATGTTTGGAGATTATTATAAAGAGAGGTAAATACATTAGGAAACCATCCATTAATGTTTACAAATGAGGTAGCATTCAGATGACCCCTTAAAATATTATAGGATTGTGGGGTTTAAGTAGCTGTAAAGTATGTGTGCGTAATAGCCATTAATATGAAAAGGGCAACAGATAATAGGATGTGTTATTCTGCATGGCTGAGTCAGGAAGAAGAATAAGGCAATGGTCTAAGGGAGGGATACAAAAGGGGAAATCAGAGCATAATTTTTTGCTGTTGTTAAAGTACTTTACTTTTTACAAAGTGTTAAAATGTTATCAGAGTTATACTACTGTCACTACTCAAAATAACGAATAGCAGTGGAAGCATGTTGGGTCCATAACCTGTCACACTGTGTACAGCATTACTACTATTTTGAGACAACCCAGAACCAAAACACAGTGCACAGAGGCTTGTCTTGTAAACAGTGGTTTATATACATACGCATGATAGCAATCAATCAGTCAATCAATCTTCAATTCTACATGGAGAACTACAATGCGAAGACGTGGAGAGTGATACATAAAGAGAGAGAAATACGCCTTCTCATGGCCTCCCTTATATAGACAGGTTCTTAAAGTGGTAGTAACCTTGCTGATTCATCCTCATTGCATCAGCATTTCAGTTTACAGCCTTACACCAGCTGGTCAGCTATTAAATTATCATTACACTAACAACAAAAATTCCAATGATTTTTCAGCAGTTACCTTTTTACGACAAACAAGCTTAGAAAAGGATTACAGATATGACCACAATTGATTACAGGTATGACCACAAATATAAAATAATGCACTTGGGGAAAAGGAATCCTCAATCTGAGTATTGTATTGGCAGTTCTGTGTTAGCAAAAACTTCAGAAGAGAAGGATTTAGGGGTAGGGATTTCTGACAGTCTCAAAATGGGTGAACAGTGCAGTCAGGCGGTAGGGACAGCAAGTAGGATCCTTGGCTGCATAGCTACAGGTATAACCAGCAAGAAGAGGGAAATTATGATCCCGCTATATAGAGTGCTGGTGAGACCACATTTGGAATACTGTGTTCAGTTCTGGAGACCTCACCTACAAAAAGATATTGACAAAATTGAACGGGTCCAAAGACGGGCTACAAGAATGGTGGAAGGTCTTAAGCATAAAACGTATCAGGAAAGACTTAATGAACTCAATCTGTATAGTCTGGAGGACAGAAGGAAAAGGGGGGACATGATCGAAACATTTAAATATGCTAAAGGGTTAAATAAGGTCCAGGAGGGAAGTGTTTTTAATAGGAAAATGAACACAAGAACAAGGGGACACAATCTGAAGTTAGTTGGGGGAAAGATCAAAAACAACATGAGAAAATATTTTACTGAAAGAGTAGTAGATCCTTGGAACAAACTTCCAGCAGACGTAGTTGGTAAATCCACAGTAACTGAATTTAAACATGCGTGGGATAAACATATTTATTTATTTATTTATTTATTGGATTTGTATGCCGCCCCTCTCCAGAGACTCGGGGCGGCTAACAGCGACAATAAAACAGTGTACAATAGTAATTTGGTATTAATGATTTAAAATCTATTAATATAAAAACCAAACATACATACATACATACCATGCATAGAATTGTAAAGGCCTAGGGGGAAAGAGGATCTCAATTCCCCCATGCCTTGCGGCAGAGGTGGGTTTTAAGTTGTTTACGAAAGGTAAGGAGGGTAGGGGCAGTTCTAATCTCTGGGGGGAGTTGGTTCCAAAGGGCTGGGGCCGCCACAGAGAAGGCTCTTCCCCTGGGTCCCGCCAGGCGACATTGCTTAGTTGACAGGACCCGGAGAAGATCCACTCTGTGGGACCTAACTGGTCGCTGGGATTCGTGCAGCAGAAGGCGGTCCCTGAGGTAATCTGGTCCGGTGCCATGAAGGGCTTTATAGGTCATAACCAACACTTTGAATTGTGACCGGAAACTGATCGGCAACCAATGCAGACTGCGGAGTGTTGGTGTAACATGGGCATATTTGGGAAAGCCCATGATTGCTCTCGCAGCTGCATTCTGCACGATCTGAAGTTTCCGAACATTTTTCAAAGGTAGCCCCATGTAGAGAGCGTTACAGTAGTCAAGCCTCGAGGTGATGAGGGGCATGAGTGACCGTGAGCAGTGACTCCCGGTCCAAGTAGGGTCGCAACTGGTGCACAAGGCGAACCTTTTATCCTAAGATAAAAAACAGAAAATAGTATAAAGGCAGACTAGATGGATCATGAGGTCTTTTTCTGCCGTCAGTCTTCTATGTTTCTATGTTTCTACGTTTCTAATTGACCCCAAAATTTATGTTGCTAAGTGAGACATTTGTTAAGTGAGTTTTGCCCAATTGTACGACATTTCTTCACATAGTTAATAATAATAATAATAATAATAATAATAATAACAACAACAACAACAACAACAACTGTATACCCATATACAGTTTATGAGGACAGACAATAATACTTATTAAGTTAACAAATATCCCCTCCCTCTCCCACATCCCGCAATTCCCACAATATATCAAAGGATTACGTTAAAAAATTCATGCAAGGCATAACATGAGAGGGGCCCTTCACTGAAGGGAAAAGTGCAAATAGGGCCAGCAGAGTCAATACAGAACCGGAGCAGATGGAAATACACAGGTTCACAAGAAGGGAGGGCAGAACAGCTGATGTGATAAGTTCCAGTTGCAGGCTTAGTATAAAGATGGAAACACGGATAACGTCCATGCGTGATGCTACAAGCCAAATCCTTAGTCTTAAGCCCCTGGACATTGCTCTTAAAGTTCTTATAATTTTATTCCCTGAGTTTGGATTGTCCCAGAGATAGGAGCTCCAATAGTTCTCTCTCTCCATGTGCATAATTACTGCAGAGCTGTAAGCCACTTGTTAAGTGAATCATTGCAGTTGTTATGTTAGTAATCTGATTGTTAAGTGAACCTGACTTCCCCATTGACTTTCCTTGTCAGAAGGTCACAAGGGTGATCACATGACCCTGGGACACTGCAAACGTCATAAATATGAACCAGTTACCAAGAATCCAAATTATAATCACATGACCATGGTATGCTGCAAAGGTCATAAGTGTGAAAAAATCAGTTTTTTCAGGGCTGTTGTAACTTTGAATAGTCACTAAACAAATTATTGTAAGTTGAGGACTACCTGTACATGAGCTAGATTCCAAAGAAGTAGATGACACTAGACTAGATGGTAGTAGAGAGACATACAGAAAAATTGAACGATGCTCCCACTTTAGCGGTTATTTGGAATTTTAAAGCCCATGTTGGTTAGCTCTCGATTGGAGTAGACAGTTATTCCCTGCTCCTGTATTAAATATTTTTTTTTTGTATGTAGAACAAATGATTTTATAAACAGAAGAAGAAAGGAAGGAATAACAAAGAGGTTTTATGATGACACAGCACTTAACTCTGTCAGGATTCTTTGCTTTAGAATGCTTAGAGTTTTTTCAGCTTTATGGCCTGAATAAAATGTTGTAAAATACCGGTAAACAGAAGTTGTCAAATATTTGAATAAGCTTTTATTTAATTAAATTTTATATTTATTATGAAACATTTTAATAGGAACAACCAAACCAATAAATTTGTTAATTAATTTTTCTTTTATAAAATTATGTCATAGATTTTTTTATTTATTTTTAAGGCGAAGAACTTGGGTATTCACCTGAAAATCATATTAATTTTACTAATAATGGGAAATGTAGCCCTCTTCATCTAGCAGTCCAAAGCAGAGACTTGGAAATGATTAAAATGTGCATTGAATATGGAGCACAGATTGATCTGAAACAGGTAAAATCAAATGAAACAAATGTAATTGTAATAAACACACGTAGTTTTAAATTTGTTGAAAATATTAGATATCGCACATAATTCATGCATTGCAATATTTTATTGTATGTTTAGTTCAGTGGTGGGTTCCTACCAGTACGGTACGGTGTGTGTGTGCCACTCTGGTAGGGGCTACCAATTGTGCAATTTGTGCGCAATGGCTCCAGTTTTTGCCGGTCCGTGTGTCGCCATCCCCTTTTCTAATTTTCACCATTATTTTTGCTTGCTGAGCATGTGTACAAGGAAGATCGTCCCTCTGCGCATGCCCAGAAGCAAAATCGCATTACAGGACATGTGTGTGTGTGATTGTTTGATGGGTTTTTTAAATTCTCTGAGCATGCGCAGAAGGAAGGACGTCCCTCTGCGCATGTTCAGAAGCAAACTCGTGCGAGGGGATGTGCGTGAAAAACATTGCAATGTGCATGTAGCACACCTGTAGTAAGGTAAGAGGAACCTGCCCCTGGTTTAGTTATACCAATTCTATCCTCATAATTTAATAACTCTTGGTAGCTCCTGTAAGAGCAAAAATTATATTTATATTATATTTCTTTTTAAAATACATAGTGTTTCTTTTTTTCTACACTCTGCTTTCTATTTCATGTAAAAAAAAAACCAGAGATATTTAATTACAGTTCTAAGTGTCCTGCATGATGACTGGAACTTTTTGAATTGTAATTCAGCAAGATATGAAGAGCAATGCTGTCTCCATTTATTTTGCAAAAAAGAAATGTTGCCAAAAAACTGTGATTAAGAATAAAAAAGGAAGAATCTAGATGACATCCATTATGCTGAATTCTGTATAATTAATAAGACTTCAGAAATATTTGGTATAGAGATTAGAAGTTTTGGGTTATATCTCCACTAATAGAACGACAACTGCACAGCTCTTCATTTTGCTGCTACCCAAGGAGCTACTGAAATTCTCAAGTTAATGATGTCATCTTATACAGGAGAGGAATCCATCATTAATGCATTAGATGGAAATAAGGAAACATTGCTCCATAGGTAAGGGTTTTACCTAGACTCCCTATATTGTTTATGATATGGTATTTTCTTACTATTTTTTCCCAACAATACGAAATTATTTGCACTAGTTTCAATAGCCTACTTTCATTGGACTCACCATCTAGGCTAGGGATATCAAACTCCCATTATCACGTTGTTGTCATGTAACATATCGTAGCCTTTCCCCCCTTCACTAAAATTGGGGTGAGCGTGGCCAGCATGTGAGTCATGTGTCCCGCAGGCCATGAGTCTGACACTATGTCAAACAATCTAGGCCTTTGGCAAGGGGGAATCAACTTCATTGCCATCTTTTATTGATTTTATTGAATTTTCTTTTCTATTATTATTCTTTTTTATTATTGTTATGAACTGCCCAGAATTTTTGAGAATCAAGCATATAATAATCTATAATAACAGTCATTAGTGGGCAGCCAAATTTTTTACTGCCACACTGTGGGTGTGGCTTATTTTTCTGGGTGTGGCTTAATGGTCATGTGATGGGGTAGAAGTGGTTTGCTGGCCATGCGATCAGGTGGGAATGGCTTGAACAATCATTATCGTTTAAGTGAATTGTTAAATCCTCAACTTACAACCTTACCAGTGTCACTCTCTGGGGTGACAATTTGCTTTGCATTTCTCATGCTCTCCTTCCTGGGTTGCCCTCCCCTCCCACCACAGGCTGGGTAGCTAGGCTAATGGGTGCTGCCAGAAGCATAAATGCTGCCAGCGCCTCTTCCACCCACGCCTTCTGCTTGCACCTTAGGCAGGAGGTGGCTGCATGAGGCTGGAGGGGAGGAGAGGCAGGAGAGAGGCAGGAGAGAGGAAAGCTTGTCCGATGCCAGGAAGGAGGAAAGAGGAAAAAAGCAAGGAGCGCAGACGCAGCAGCAGCAGCATGGGAAAAAAGGAGAGCTGAGCCGAGACCAGTAATCCAGGAAGTAACAGCCACTGATCAGCTGGAGCTGCGCACACATCTTCATCTCCCCTGGCGGAACTTTGTTCCACCCCGTCCTGCCTGCTGCCCACCCCTGATAATAGTTGTGTAAAAGAATAAAAGAAAAAGAACTGTAGAAAATTTCAAAACACAAAGTCCTACAAACAGAAATAGACTGACTAAAGCAAACTTAGTACCAATAACAATAAGCATCCTGGGATAGTTCCAAAACATCTCAAACAACATCAGCATTGACAAAACCACTATCAGCCAATTGTTTAAAAGCAACTTTACTTGGAACAGTTTACATTCTGTAATTATATTTTTAAGGCACCCAATAACATCTGCCTGACCAAAATTCTTGGGAAGGACTGGCTGCATAAAGATGCAAATCCAATCTAAACATCTGGCTGACTGGTCAATCAGTCATAATAATAATTGGGTATCCTTAAAACACTGGTATTGTTATTAAATTAATGGGACTAAACAGCTCATGGATTTCAGTTATGACGCTGAATTGGGGATGGGAACAATAAGAGAACAACGTTACAGTTGGAAGTCCATATATTCTGTACTCGAAAGACCTTTTACTGTATCATGATTAGAGACTACAACTGATAAAAACTAGTACATTGGAGACAAAATATAACTTTTTATTTCACTATAATGTGCTTGTGAAAGTTTGGTTTGCCGTTCCTTTTTTTTCCTCCTAGGGCTGCATTGTTCGATCACTGTGAACTGGCAGAATATCTCATTTCAAAGGTAAACATTTAGCCTTAATTGAATTTTTAAATGAACAGCAGTAAAGATTGGTGTTCAACTTACTGTAGGTTTGCATAGTAACATGCATTAAGACATGATTTAAAAAGTTAATTTCCTGTTTAGCTGATATAGTAAATTTACAAGAGGAAAACAAATATTAGGAGCATATAAGTTCAATGGTGCTAATAGCCTTTTATATTATCAATATAGGTTAAATACTGCAAGTATATCAGTTCTAAGAAGCTACACTATATTGCCACAGCATCCAAACTAAGTGGTTTGAACAATGCAGTAACAACAGAAGTTAGTAAAAACATCTTGAACACAATATTATATCATCCTTTGTTAACATGTCTGCTGTTATGATTTATTTAAATAGACTATGGCATTCAAAAGAAAGAACATTTTCACATAGACACATAGACAAATACATAATATATCAATTAATTTATTTATAACACTGTATATAATATGTCCAGTACTGATAGCAGGTGGACAAACACAGTGATAGAATGGATCCTACTTGATAAAAAGTGTATATGAAAGAGACCTGAAACAAGATGGATTGACGGCATCAGCAAGTAATGTGGGCCCAATTGGCTCAGGACTGAATAGGTTAGAAACTTGAAAGAACGTTCGGGACTGAATAGGTTGGAAACATATGAAAGAGGTCTTTATCCAGCAAGCCAATGGCTAAAATGATGGTGGTGGTGGTGATGATGATGATGATGACTGTAATATATAAATAAAGCTGGTGTGTCAATATGCATATATGTTTGAATGTGTGTATGTACATACACAAACACATACTATCATCCTTCATGGCACTGGACCAGATTATCTCAGGGACCACCTTCTGCTGCACAAATCCCAGCGACCAGTTAGGTCCCACAGAGTGGGTCTTCTCCGGGTCCCGTCAACTAAACAATGTTGCTTGGCGGGACCCAGGGGAAGAGCCTTCTCTGTGGCGGCCCCGTCCCTCTGGAACCAACTCCCCCCAGAGATTAGAATTGCCCCCACCCTCCTTGCTTTTCGTAAGCTTCTTAAAATCCACCTCTGCCGCCAGGCATGGGGGAACTGAGATACTCTTTCCCCCAAGGCCTTTACAATTTTATGCATGGTATGTCTGTATGTATGGGTTTTTAACTGTTTTAATATTGGATTGTTATATGCTGTTTTTATTACTGTTGTTAGCCGCCCCGGAGAGGGGTGGCATACAAATCCAATAAATAAAATAAATAAATAAATCCTTCAAATTAAGGAATTCAGGGCAGTCAAGACTCTGACAGTTTGCTCAGGTTCAAGAAACTCTTTATTGAGTACATCATGTCGGCATTTAGAAAGATGAAGTTAAACTCTAAATAGTTCCTGCAGTCAGAGATAATTAAAAGAATAACATCTCCCCCCCTCCAATGTCCTATAGGTCATATGGGCCAATCAAGTCACATCATAGCTTTCCACTTAGCTCTGACAGGTGTCCATTGACATGGCATTGGTTCTTGCTGGCTGGTAGATGTTTTGATTAGCAGCTGAGGCACCCTATTCCTAAATTCCTCCATCCTTCTTCCCATGAATGACAACCAAGAAACGAAGCAGGAGTAAGCAGGAGAGAAAATGGCTTCAGCTGAAGTCATTTTGCAGGTTGACATGTACATACATACATACACACACAGTAATGGGCAGCCAAAATATTTACTGTGGGTGTGGCTTATTTTGTGGGTGTGGCTTAATGGTCATGTGACTGGATAGGAATGTCTTGCCGGTCATGAGACCAGATGGGAGTGGGAGATCAACATTGTTCAAGTGAACTGTTAAGTCCTCGACTTACAACTTCACCAGTGTTGCTCGCTGGGGACCCGGATTGTGGGGGCAATATGCTGGCTCTGTTTAAAAGGCTATTGCTAACATGTTGTAAGTTGCCCTGAATCTAAGGAGAAGGGTGGCACAAAAATCGAACAAACGAATGAATGAATGAATGAATGAATGAATGAATGAATAAATAAATAAATAAATAAAATAAATCTTTGCATTTCCCATGCTCTCCTTCCTGGGTCGCCCCCCCCCATGCCCCATCTCAGCCTGGGTAGTTAGTTGAATGGGTGCTGCCAGAAGCATAAATGCTGTCAGCGTCACTTCCACCCACGCCTTCTGCTTGCACCTCAGGTGGGAGGTGGCCGCGTGAGGCTGGAGGGGAGCCGGGCAGGAGATAGGGAAGCTCGTTCAAGGCCAGGAAGGAGGAAAGAGGAAAAAAGCAAGGAGCGCAGATGCAGCAGCAGGGAAAAAAAGGAGAGCCGAGCCGAGACCAGTAATCCAGGAAGTGACAGCTGCCGATCAGCTGGATCTGCGCATACATCTTCATTTCCACTGGTGGAACTGCATTCCACCCCGCCCTGCCTGCTGCCCACCCCTGTACATACAGTCTAATTCCATAAGTTATCATTAATATCTATTACTGTACTTTTGATGGAGTTTTCATTACAGGGAGCAAATATTAATAGTGTTGACATTGAGGGTCGAACACCATTACTACTTGCCACTTCTTGTGCATCATGGAAGATTGTGAACCTGTTACTTTCAAAAGGTACAAAATGAACACACTTTATGAGCAAGATCAATGTTGATTAAAATTGTTGGCCAGTTGTTTTGAAACCGGAATCTGTTTTTCAAATTAGGAGCAAATGTAGAATTAAAAGATCTCCTTGGTCGTAATTTTTTACATCTAACTGTCCTACAACCTGGAGGGTTGCAACATCTGAATGAACATTTTTTGGAGGTAAGGGAAATTTGTGGAACTATTATTAATCAATTGTCTAATAATATTTTGGGAACTAATACAGGTAGTCCTCAACTTACAACAGTACATTTAGTGACATTTCGAAGTTACAGCAGCACTAAAAAAAATGACTTATGACCATTTTCACACTTACGACCATTCCCATGGTCACGTGATTTACATTTGGATGCTTGGCAATTGGTTCATATTTATGACAGGTAAAGCATCCTGGGCTCAGGTGAGCATTTTGTGGGGCATCCGGCAAGCAAAGTCAACGAGGAAATCAGATTCACTTAATAACCGTGTCACTAATTTAATAATTGCAGTGATTTACTTAAGAAATGTGGCAAGAAAAGTTGTAAAATGGGATAAAACTCACTTAACAAGTTTCTCACTCAGCAACATAAATCCCGGGCTCAATTGTGGTCATAAATCGAGGACTATGTGTATTTTTCTTGTCTTCATGGCATTTAACACAGCTATTTAAATCCAGTTTGGTCTAGTGATTAAGGCACCAGGCTAGAAAGCAGGAGACTGTGAGTTCAAGTTCTGCTTTAAACTATGAAGCCCAGTTGGGTGACTTTGGGTCAGCCACTGTCTTTCAGCCCAACCCACCTCACAGGGTTGTTGTGTGGGGAAAATAGGAGGATGAAAGTGTGTTTTATAGGTCTGTAGCACTGAATTATTTGTAAAAATAATAGGCAGAATACAAATAAATAAATAATACATAGAATGAAACTTTGCATACATAGAATGAATCTTCCACCATTCTTGTAGCTTGTCTTTGGACCCGTTCAATTTTGTCAAGACCTCACCTACAAAAAGATATTGACAAAATTGAACGGGTCCAAAGACGGGCTACAAGAATGGTGGAAGGTCTTAAGCATAAAACGTATCATGAAAGACTTAATGAATTCAATCTGTATAGTCTGGAGGACAGAAGGAAAAGGGGGGACATGATCGAAACATTTAAATATGTTAAAGGGTTAAATAAGGTCCAGGAAGGAAGTGTTTTTAATAGGAAAGTGAACACAAGAACAAGGGGACACAATCTGAAGTTAGTTGGGGGAAAGATCAAAAGCAACGTGAGAAAATATTATTTTACTGAAAGAGTAGTAGATCCTTGGAACAAACTTCCAGCAGACGTGGTTGGTCAATCCACAGTAACTGAATTTAAACATGCCTGGGATAAACATATATCCATTGTAAGATAAAATACAGGAAATAGTATAAGGGCAGACTAGATGGACCATGAGGTCTTTTTTTGCTGTCAGTCTTCTATGTTTCTATGTTTCTATGCTGTGGTATTGCAGATTATATATAAAAACTATAGTTCAATCACAAATATTTTTGTGGTTTTTAGCTTTTTGTTCTGATCTATATTTTTTTTCAACCGAATATCACTTTTCAACACCTCTCAGCAGAGAAATCAAGGTGTTCCCTACAGTTATACTATGAAAGTTTCAAACCTCAGTAGGAAGGTATATTTCGAATTCAAGGCAGTAAACAATATCAGAATTCCTTATGGCAGAACACTGGAATATTCAGTCATTAAATTTTATTCATTCAGTCTAAAAGTGAAGTTGGATTTATAACAACCCAAAGCATTGAAAACATGTTATTAATACAACATCAGCCTATTGTACCCTGAAACATTCTTTTTGTGATCTTTAGTAACGTATCAGTTAGGATGTAAGTTCAATTCCATTAACAGGTACCACTTTTATGTCTGACAGATGAAACATATTAAAGATCTCATAACTGAGGAGGATCAGGAAGGATGCACTCCTTTACATTATGCATGCAAACAAGGCGTACCCCTTTCGGTGAATATTCTTCTTGAAATGAATGTTTCTGTATACTCTAAAAGCAGAGACAAGAAATCTCCCTTACATTTTGCAGCTAGGTAAGACTGAACATCTTTCTTCATTGACCATTTTCTATTCTAGACTTTATCCTTATTAATGGGGCATGTATCTTCCATATAGCTATGGACGCATCAACACCTGCCTTAGACTTCTGGAGGCTATGGAAGACACCAGACTGTTGAACGAAGGAGACAAGAGGGGGATGACACCTTTACATCTGGCTGCTCAAAATGGACATGAGAAGGTAGTCCAGTTTCTCCTAAAGAAAGGCGCCCTCTTTCTTTGGTAAGTAAATTGCAAGATTCTGTTATTATAACTTATCTCGATAAAGTATAGGTCTGGTCTTTCTGTGGGCTTGACTTCCTGGTCTTTACAGTTAGGTAAGGTTCACATACATACATCCATTCATTCTGGCCCTCAACTACATATTTTTATTTATTTTATTTATTTTATTTTATATTTTATTTATTTTATTTATTTTATTTATTTTATTTATTTTATTTATTTTATTTATTTTATTTATTTTATTTATTTTATTTATTTTATTTATTTTATTTATTTTATTTATTTTATTTATTTTATTTATTTTATTTATTTTATTTATTTTATTTATTTTATTTATTTTATTTATTTTATTTATTTTATTTATTTTATTTTATTCATTTTTTATTTTATTTTATTTTATTTTATTATTTTATTTATTTTATTTTATTTTATTCATTATTTTGTTTTATTTTATTTTATTTTATTTTATTTTATTTTATTTTATTTTATTTTATTTTATTTTCAATTATATGCCGCCCACTCCTACAGGATTCAGGGTGGTTCACAACAATGAAACAATACAATGAAAAAGTCAAATTCAACATTAAAGCAGTAAAAAAAACCTTAACTGTAAAAATCCATAACTATAAAAGTCCCTAATAATTAATACTAATAAAAAAGCCAAATCCCAAACCGAACAATCATACCATCACACATACCAGTCAAAAAATGTATTGGCCAGAGGTAGGCTATAGATTCTCATGGCCCCCAGGCCTGTCGGGAAGGCCAGTAGGGTAGGGCCAGTATGGACATTGGAGGGTAGTTGGTTCCAAAGAGCTGGGGCCATCACAGAGAAGACCCTCCCATGCGGGCCTGCCAACCAACATTGCTTAATTGACAGGATCCGGAGAAGGCCAACTCTGTGGAATCTAATTGGTCTCTGGTATCAACTAACAATTTGATATTGTTGTGTTGTTGTTAGTCGCAGAGTTATGTCCAGCTCATCGCAACCCCATGAACTGTTCATTTAGCCATCCCCTGGAGTTCATCAATCTCAAACCGACTGCTTCAGTAACGCCATCATATTTCATATACATATGTTTATAATAACAAACTGAATTATTAAGGAATAAATCATTTAAGAAATAAGTCACATGGAAGAGAAAGTGCATCCACATTTGGGTGCTGTGGCTTTATGTATCAAAACATATTTAAAGTCATCTGTCTTTTAGCAGTTCTTAAAAGCAAGTTGCTATTGGCATTGAGAGTCAAACACCATTATTACTTGCCACTTCTTATATATAGTATATGTCTCCCCACACACATACATATATACACAGATTTATATTCAATTACTATAACAATTGAGTGAGAATATTTTATTCTGTTTTTTTCATAAGTGATTATAAAGGCTGGACAGCTTTGCATCATGCTGCTTTTGGTGGATATACTCGCACAATGCAGATTATTTTGAATACTAATATGAAAACCACTGATAAAGTAAATGACGAAGGGGTAAGTCTCTGTAAATGTTAGTTATATGGTAACATTTTACTGTAGTTTTAAGTACTATTTAGTTCAGTGGGCTCTTACTTAATATTGGAAGTCGAAGAATGTGTTTCAATTGTTATTATCTCAACTTGCAAGGATGCATGTAGCTTCTAATAAAACAGGAGTGCTTTCTATCACTTGCCTTTATTCTGGGTAACTGAGCATTATAGTTGCTGGTCGGCGGGAGCTTTAGCAACATTTGGTGTATAAGATGCACAGACATTTCAACCCAATTTTACAGGTTTGTCTTATACTCTGAAAATTACAGTGGGTTATTATATTCTTCTCCAAAGAAACCAAAACTGGACAAAACCAAACCATACGAGTTAAAATAGCCTCAAGATATATTACTAAGATCTTACTGAGCAGTTTACAAATGTCAGCATATTGCCAACAACAATCTATGGAAGGATGGAAGGCTGAGTCAATCTTAAACTGGTTAGGATTGAACTGCTGGCAGCGGGCACTGTTAGCTTGCAATACTTCATTCTAACCACTGCACCACCATTGCTTGATAAATGTTCAGTTACATTTTTGGAAATATGGTAAGATAAAACCTTCATCAATTTAGCCAGTAAGATTCTTGGTGCCTGTCTTTTCAATTATATTTCTATCAAATATGAATATGCATGAAATACCTATTTGGAATGAATATTGGGTTACCTTCCAAATATATATCAGCCAAATGTTATTAATTATGATAAGATTTGGCACACCCTATCAATATAATGAGATTTTTGTCCATCTATTAATATCCATAACAATAAGATTTCACATCAGTTTCCATATATTAATAATATTTTTGGTATGTAGTTAACTATTTATAACGTACGACAGTAAATTTCCTGTTTATCATAAATAAAATGTGTGGATAATTGTTCATTTCTTAGAAGTAAATGCTATCAGTATGCACAAAAATGAAGCTGTAGATCGTTTCATTTTTTAAAAATGGGTTTAGAAATGAATCTCTGATCCACCTTCCTGCATTGTGGAATTCTAGAGGGATTGTTGTACAACCAAGCAGCAAAATGAATGAATATCCTTGCATTTGAATGTTTACAGCTTGAAATTTGTCAGAGGAAAAGATAGAAGCAGAGACAGTGAGAAAAAAAATTACATTATTATTATTATTATTATTATTATTATTATTATTATTATTATTATTAATTGGATTTGTATGCCGCCCCTCTCCGCAGACTCAGGGCGGCTAACAACAGTAACAAAACAGTATAATCCAATAAAAAAAACAGTTAAAAAACCCATTATTATAAAAACCAAACATACATACAGACATACCATGCATAAAATTTTAAAGGCCTAGGGGGAAAGAGGATCTCAATTCCCCCATGCCTGGTGGCAGAGGTGGGTTTTAAGCAGCTTACGAAAGGCAAGAAGGGTGGGGGCAATTCTAATCTCTGGGAGGAGTTGGTTCCAGAGGGACGGGGCCGCCACAGAGAAGGCTCTTTCCCTGGGTCTCGCCAAACGACATTGTTTGGTTGACGGGACCCGGAGAAGACTCACTCTGTGGGACCTAACTGGTCGCTGGGATTCGTGCATCATCCATGTGATGCTTGTTTCTTGGAGTAATGGCATTATTTTAATGAATTGTTTTTGGGATGGGTGTGGGGAAAGAACACAGCTCTTCATCTTGCTGCCAGAGAAGGCCATGGCAAAGCAGTGAAATTACTTCTTGATGACAACGCCAAAATTGTCCTGAACAGAGCTGAAGCTTCTTTCCTTCATGAAGCCATACACAATGGACGAAAAGATGTTGTAAATACTATCATTTTACATAAAATGTAAGCCTTCCTAAATCTATTTAGGAGGTTTCTCCCCCTCTCTTTTCTGAATTGGACACAGATTATTTTGAAACCTAGAATAAATTATATAATTTGTTAGAGAGGAAAACCAAGATTAAAGGCTAGTGGGTATGATGGAGTAGTTCTAAATCAATTCAAACAGATATTGGAAAACTAATCGGGGGGAAAAGGGAATAATCAATGTATATACTAAATAGATCGTGTCGTGGTTAGCTCTGGCCCAGCTCCTGCCCCAAGGAATATGGAGGTGGATGTGGGGGAGATATCCACATGCTGCAGGCCTGTTTTGCTCCCAGTAGAATCTGATGACGAAGTCTCCTCTGACCAAGGAAGTGTGAGTGACAGGGAAGAGGAGAGTTTGGCAGACAGTCCAGGAGGAGATCAGTCATCTGTATCATTCCTGGATTCTGAACAAGAATTAATGACACATCCACGCATGTGTAGAGTGATGCATAGGAGACAACAACTGAAAGATTATTACAAGAGAAAATGAGGCCACCTGTGGTTGGGTGGGGCTGCTGTAATTAGTGCTACAGATAAAAGTGCAGCCTGCTGTTTCAGCCTCATGGCAGTTTATCTGATTCATTGTTTCGTCAAGATCGTGGTTTTTTGCTCTTCAGGATTGTGTGTGTGGACTCTCTGGACTTTAGCATTGGACTCAATTTCCCAGTTATTGGGTGAGCAATTGGACTGCATTTAACCTGTGCCTTGTGTGTACCAGAAAATCCCTTTGATATTTAAAAAGGGAGCTGTTTCTGTTTTTCTGTTTATAAAAACTTTTGGGTTTTCCTTTTATCATGTGGTGTGTGTCTTCCTGGACTAGTTACCCTGTAATTATGGGTGGTTGAGACATGCTGGCAGAACAGATCATCATGTACTTTCTTTTCTTTTTGTTATCCATCTGTATTGTGTTATATTGTTGTCTATATGTTATGTTTTTAAAATGTAATATAAATAAAAAAACTTTTTAATTAAAAAAAAGAATTACTACGAACTTGCTAAATATTGCCTAGCCTACTCATTTTTACTTTATTACAGTGTCTGTAATTGAGTTGCACATCAACATTTTTGCAGTAATCCTTTTAAAAACGTGGATGTTCTGATTAGATAGTGGCACATGGTTGATCTTGTCCACTTTGGAAGCTAAACTAAGTAGGGCCTGCTTAGTGTTTAGACGGGAGAGAATAACAAACCACTTCTATAACGTTGCTAAGAAAACTGCATATAATCACCCTGAATGGACTTGTATCCTTATCGAAGATACAGCAATGCATTTTTTCTTCTATCATTGCAAATACCCATTCCTGAACCCTTTCAACTTTATTTTCTTTTTCAGATGGGAAGAATCTATAATAACATTTTCTCATCATTCTACTATAAACAAATGTGCAATACTAGAGATGGTTGAATACCTTCCCGAATGTTTAAAAGTAAGCTTATATTTAGCAAGTAATGTAACTTTTAAGAAGGTTAAAACTGGGAGGTTATCCCACTCCCCCCAAAATCAAGGTAGTATCGAACTTCTTCCATATTGTTATGAAAAAAACCCCATGAAATCCTAGGTCAGTGACGGCAAATATTTTTTGGTTCGCATGCCAAAAGGATGCATGTGGGTGTGCTAGCATGCATGCACATGCCCACACCCCTTCCCTCTGTCGCTCCCTCCCATGAGTGCCCTTGCCCTGTGCACAATTCCCCCCTTTCCAATGCACACAGGCATCACTGAAGCCTGGGATGGTGAAAAAAAAACATACAAATGGGCAAACCAGGAGTTCAGAAAAACAGACTTCCAGTTTGCCCATTGGCACTCCAGAGGGTTCAGGAAAGCTTCCTGAAGCCACAGAGTACCAAAAAGCAGCTCAATGGGCATTCCGTAAGTTTGAAAAATGCCCTTCAAGTTTGTCCATTGGGCTCTTTTTCACACTCTGGAGCTTCAGGAAGCTTCCCTGAACCCTCCGGAGTGCAAAAAACCGCACAACTGGCAAACCAGGTGTGTATTTTCTGAACTTCCGGTTTGTCCGTTGTGTAGTTTTTTGTACTCTGGAACTTCAGGGAAGTTTCTCTTAAGCATCTGGAGGCCAAAAATCAGCTGGCCAACACGCGCCTGCACACTGAAGCTGACAAAGGGCAACATCTCGCTTATCTTTTGATATGGCTCTGCATTCCACTTCTGGGACCCATTCCTTAGGTTTGCCATCACGATCCTAGATGTTTTGCGAGTTCAACCCTTGAATTTACAAAAAAGTTGATTTAATTTTTCCAATTTGTGACCCCATTATATTCCCAGTTTGGAGAAATCTGGAGCCGCAATCCAGTTTAGGAGAATCAGGAACTATAATCCCAAAGTGGCATAAAGTTGGAGAAGACTGACATAATAGTATTGTGTCAAATTAGCATATATTTGTGTATATCTCTCTTCATATTTATTTTGATCCAGTCTGTAGATATTCCTTATGCCATGTATAAGCTTTAATGTGGCCTGTTTTCTTTTTATGTTATTGTTTCTATCATTTGTTAATATGCTTTTCACTTCATTATAAAAAGAACTAATTTTACATGTTCTGTTAGTAAAATAAGGAAGAATGATTCCAAAACACCAGACAATTCTCTTGGCAGAGAAGAATGAATGCACTTTTTTTTTTAAATTGTCAGACAATTTTATTTTTATATTTCTAAGATACAATCACTGAATTCATATTGTTAGATATATTTACACAAATAAGAAATTTCAATATCCCAATTTTTCCTGGAACTATGCTCAAACTAATTTTAAAATACATTGATGAGTGTATATATTAAAACTTGCCTCCATCATTGTGCTATTGGCCATGGAAAAGCTATCCTAAGTGCTAATGGGAGTTTAAATTCTGGAGGCAATAGGAGTGCATCTTGTCCTTGTGAACAATAGGGAAAGATTAAGGCTGCCCTTAATGTTGTAATTAAACTTTGAAATCCTAAACATGTCCTCTAAATAGAATAGTCTTTGCCACATGTCTCTGAAACTAAAACAAATCTTTAATGTTCTTTTGAATGTGAAGAATTCCAAACTGCTTCAGTTTAGATTTATTTGAAGCATTCAGAATTATGTATATGATGACATAAATTTTTGTTAGTAATTTTTTAAAAAACAGAAATGTTTTCTATTTTTGCATAGTTGGTTTTAGACAATTGCATTATTGAATCAACTGATGAAAAAGGATCTAAAGACTTCTGTGTAAGTAAAATGCAGTTTTATCTATTAAGGAATTTTAGAACTAATAAAGCTTTTTGATATACTAATGTAGGGGTAAGTTCCTCCCAGTTTGGACCGGTTCACTTGAACTAGTAGTGACCTGCTGGTGACATCACAATGACATCACCAAACAGGATTGGTCGGTGCCAATCTGTGGGTGCTGCTGTCTTTTAAAAAAAAAAAATTTTTTTTTAAAAATGAATTTTTTTTGCTTCTGAGCATGCGCAGAAGCTGAGTTCCAGCACTGTGCATGCAGTTGCCATCTTTTTTTTTGCTTTTTTTTGCTTACTGAGCTTGCGTAATGTACACGTGTGCCCATATAGCGCACCCATGTGGCACTGGAGGGAACAAACCGGCAGCGAGATAAGTTGGAACCACCCTGTACTAATGGTACTATGATTCTTATGCTAGAAACATATAGTCAGCTGTAACAATGTGTTTTCACTACTATTTAATTGGAATTCATTGAAAAAAATCAGTTTAATTTGTATGTGTATATGTGTGCCTGTACTGTATAAAAATAAGTTTAAGAAACAATTATATTACATTTAATTAACTAATGCTGATAATTAATTTTAATAAAAATTAATTGTTGAATTTTGAAGAATAACTTATCGGATTGTTATATGACTATGATTTAAAATGACACGTAATTGTCACCAAAATGTAAGTTAAGTTTAGCATTGAAGTCCAAAATGGAATATATACTGTCAATAGTAAATATTACATCAAAAGTTCATAAGACATCAAATAGCTTAAATTCCTTAATTTCCCTGAATTGAAACTATAATATCAAAGTGTATGTGTGCATGTGTGCATAATTGTGTATATGCCTGTACCCTGAATATATGTACTGAAATAATAAGCTGTTTTGGTTCATATTTGCATAGATTGAATATAACTTCAGATATCTTCAGTGTCCACTGAAACTTAAGAAGAAATTTAAAGAGAACGGGGGAATAATTTATGAGCCACTTATTGCTTTAAATGTAAGTTATCCTCATGTGAAATCATACCTAATACTTTAGAGCAGAGGTCCCCAACCTTTCTGGCGTGGCAATGTAGCAGGGGGGAAGGGCATAGCTCCATGTGAATTAGGGGAGCTAAACGTATGAGCATGAGATGGCCACCGCTCAGGAATGGGCAACGGGACGGAACGGTGGGAACGCCATTCCGTTGGCAGCAATGGAGTGTGTAGCTTAGCTCCATTGCCGCTGGGCGGGGCACAATTCCGGGAAAAAATTACCGGGTTTTTTTCTTCTGCACATTTTTGCTGCTGGAAGGACGTCCGTGCACAAGACTTTGGATTTTGGATGCTGGACCTGTGCAGCAGCCGGAATCTTGTTACTGCACCTAGAGAGGCAGCTGGGGCCACCAGCAAAAGTAGCCTGCCTGATGTCCAGCCACATGGCCTGCTCTCTGCTCTCCCATGCCGCAGGAGAGAGATGCCTGCAGCGGGGGAGAGCCCAGAGAAAGCTCAATTTTAGCTACTTGGTGCGCAGTGTGGCATGCACCGGGTAACAACCCGATATTGAAATATACATTTTAAGAATATTCTAATAATAATAATAACAGAGCTGGAAGAGATCTTGGAGATCTTCTAGTCGAACCCCCTGCTTAGGCAGGAAAACCTACATTACTTCAGACAACTCTGTCGTCTCCATTCCGACTTATAGTTCATAAAATCATATACCAAAATGTCCTCCCTGTTAACGACTACTTCACCTTCAACCGCAACAACACATGAGCGTGAAATCGATTTAAACTAAATGTCAACCGCTCCAAACATGACTGCAAAAAATGACTTCAGCAACAGAGTAATCAACACCTGGAATGCACTACCTGATTCTGTGGTTCCTACTCCTAACCCCAAAACCTTTAACCTTAGACTATCTACAGTTGACCTCTCCTCCTTTCTAAGAGGTCTGTAAGGGGCGTGCATAAGCGCACCATTGTGCCTACCGTCCCTGTCCTATTGTTTTCTTTTGTTACTTTTTATCATTACTTATCTAATGTTTAATATGTACAAATTATCACCCTATAATTGTTTGACAAATAAATAAATTTAAAAAAAAATAGTTATCCAACATTTTCTTAAAAACTTCCAGTGTTGGAGGATTCACAACTTCTGGAGGCAAATTTTTCCTTAGTTCCTTAGTTTCTATCCTACCCTCAGGTGCTTTGGAGATATAAATTGTTTTATAAACAGTTGGATTCTAAACTTGTATAGTTATTGTTTTATACTTTTATAATTAACAATTGTATATTATTAATTTGGCATTATAAACTGTTCCACAATTAATAATAACCCAAGTCATATTATTCTTTAATATAAATAATAGGTTGAATGTAAAATGACATATCTGTATTTTTTTCCTATCTTACCCAAGGGCATGGTACGTCACAATCGTGTTGAACTGCTTAGTCATCCTGTTTGTACAGAATATTTACTTATGAAATGGTAGGTAGCCATTTGAAAAAAACATTTTCTTTCACAATTTGTTCTAATTCAGGTTCATAGAAATCTGACCTCTTAAAACAGGTTTTAATTATTAATATTGGTAAGATGGGCGACTTACAAATTTATGATTTATGGAAAGAACACATAAGATTTATCATATCCTTTAGTAACTACAGCAATTGCTACAAGCAGTGGACCATTTTACATATCTTGGCAGCACCGTCTTCCATGCAGTGACAATTGACATTGAGGTCAACTGCAGAAGTACAAAGGCAAGCTCTGCATTTGGCAGACTAATGACCAATATGTGGAACCGACATGGAATAAGCCTGGCTCCAAAGCTCAAAGTCTACCGAGCAATCATGCTAACTACCCTGTTGTATACCAATGAAACCTGGACTGTATACAAGAGACATTCTAGGCAATTGACCCACTTCTACATGATCTACCACTGTAGAATTCTGAGGATCCGATGGCAGGATAAGGTGCATTACACTAAAGTAGCCATCCTACTGATGAAAGCCCAGACATGCTGCGCATGCGCAGAAGCAAAGAACCTTGTCAGAACACGGGCACATCTGCATTTCCATGCACAATTTTGCTATCTGCATGGGCGCAGCAGAATAACTCTACTGAAACTCATGGGACCTCCAGAGCCGCGGAGGTGAGCCCAATTAGACGTTCCGGCTAGTAGCCCACCCCTGTGAGCAGGCCATGTTGTTAAAGATGCCAGACCATCGCATTCCTAAACCGCTCCTCTATGATGAGCTGTCTAAAGGAAAGCAATTGCATGAGGGATAAAGGAAGCGATACAAAGACCTGTTGAAAGCCACCTTCAAGTCCCTTGATATCAACACCACCTCCTGGGAAACCCTGGCACAAGATTGACCAACATGCCGTGTGCTGATCCACCAAGGCTGCCAGACATTTGAGACCAGAAGAACATTCAGAATAGAAGAGAAGCGAGCACTCTGCAAATCAAGGGCTGCAAATGTCATGACAATGATTCCCACATATGTCTGCCCAACATGTGGCAGAACATTTCGTGCCCGTATAGGCCATACCAACCACCTGCGGACACATTGCGTACAGTTTACAACTCATTAGATGTCAATATCCTCCTCGAACACGATAGACGAACATCATCATAGAAATTGCAAATATAATAAATATAAACATAATTATTAGAAAGATGTTTACATTTCTTCCTGCTGAAGTAGTAAATTATATAATGAAAGTCATACTAATATAATTTTACTTTATAGGATGGCCTATGGCTTCCGAGCACATATTTTGAATCTGGCTGTTTATTCCCTTGGCTTAATACCTCTTACCCTCCTCATCACCAATTTAGAGCCAGATATTTCTTTCAATGCAACACTTAAATATGGACCTTTTGATAATAAGGTATGGCTTTAATTAATTACATTGCCTTGTAGTTAAATTTATCAATAAAGCAATGAACTGGAACATGGGGTTATGTAGCACATATAAATGCATTTGCTTTCATTTATTTTGTGATCTTCCAAGAATCATTGTTGTTGGAATTTGGAAAATAAAGATCTTAATTTAATATAGAAAAACAGTTCTTAAATTTTTACAGTATTTGCAAATAGAATAGTAAAGCAGTATTTCAAGTTTGTAGAAACATTAACATTTTAAAGTGCATTCAGATGCATTTATTGATTGATTTTATTGACATGGAAACCACTTCTTTTCAGATAGATATGTCTGGACTTTCATGTGGAAGAGGTCAAAGCAATATGTTTCCTTTCAATATCTGCATTTACTTACAATATACAGCTTAGGAATCTCTAGAACCGTTAGAACTCTGGAGAAATATTTTAGTATGACCTTTCCTGAGGTTATCTAGGTCTTGATTCGACCCTAAATCCGAGCTATGCTGTCATACTTTTCCCTCTAAGCATGTTTCTCCATTTCTCATCCAGGGAAATATTCTTTCTTTTTAATATTTCTCAAAATATTTCATTCTTCTAGGAGAGGGGTGGGTGCAATTGGTGTCATGTTACTATGCCATATTATCATGGGAGCAAGCAATAACAAATTGGAAGGAGGATCCACTCATTATCAGTGAGCAATCATATAGCTTGGCTATTCAGAACCACTGCAAGAGACTTCTGCCCCAAAGGAGATTTTTCAAAAAGCAACTGGAGTTTCTTGAAACCAAGAAAGTCCCATTACCATTTGAAAAAAAGCAGCTTGAGACAACCATGACCTGGATGACTGAAGAATCCCACAGATAGATAAGAGACACCTGTCCTCAGTGAACTGACAAAGCATCCAGGAGAAGCAATTATTAGATCCATTTGCACCACTTAAAGATACCAGATGGTCACTGGTAATCATCCATATTTAAGGAAAAACCACATGCCCTCAGGAAGGCAGTACTGTACATGCATTCTTAGCTATTTCTTCTATTCCAAACCTTCTGTAAATAGCTGTACAAGCCCCAGGAATAAAAATACCACAACAAAATGGGGGGTTAGGGACTCCAGAGAAGCTCAACTACACACAGAAAGTCTGGGCTACTACTACCAAGAACCATTAAGGTTGTTGGAGACAGTTTCTAAAAACACTTAAAGCAGGCGGGGTGCAATTAAGATAAAAATTAGGTTAGAAATACAGGCACACTAGAATCTTCCCTTCCTGCGTTCCGTGCAGGATTAGCCCTGTAAAATGGAAAAAGATTTCCTACAACCGCTTCTCTTAACTGCTCAGAAAACTAACATACGGTTCTCCCATACTGGTGCTAACCACTGGTAATAGGTATAATTTATTTCCTCTGTACTTGGAGCTGGAGTCGAGGAATCCTTCAGAAACCTCTCTTTTCTCCCACTAAGAATATTGGATGATATAGGGGAGTTTTAGTTTCAGTCTTGGAATATTATAATAGTTTTGATTTAGAAATTTGAGCATTGTCAACCTACTTCTGTTTTTCTAGGGAATATTTTCATGATTCTGCAGTTCTGCGATATTTAATAGTGTAAATTAATCTTCAACCATCTGGCACCAGACTTCAGTTTTCAAGTTTATATATTATGTCTGATTACTAATAAAGCAAGATAATGGGCCATTTTCCTATTGGTATAAAACATTAAAAGCAAAATGAAAATTGTTTTCCATTTACCCATTAATATAACTTCCTGTGTGCTTTTTTTTCTCGTTTCAGGATTCAAACTTCATTAAAGTTTGTATGTCTTTAGTTTTTATCATGAGTTTATTTGGTATCTGCAAAGAAATAATACAGCTATTCCAACAGGTATTGGCTAATGTGCCTTTTGTTTAATATTAAATAATATTATGCAATCTGATTTTATTAGAAATAATATTATACTCTTTAATTTGCTTTGTTTTCAACAATATTAATACTTACCTTTTTTGTATCTTAGAAATTAAACTACTTGTTGGACTATTCTAATCTTCTTGACTGGACAATTTATACTACAAGTATCATTTTCGTGTCATCTTTATTTGTGATGTTACCAGTTCGTTTACAGTGGGATTGTGGTGCCATTGCTATACTCTTGGCTTGGACAAATTTCTTGCTCTATTTACAAAGGTAAGTAAGAATCTGAAAGAATGTAGTTACAAATTATTACATTATTCTGTGTTAGGTTTTGAGCCCACTGTAGAATGGTTTAAATTCATAGGTTTTTATAAGTACGGAAATGAATGTGTCTTGTTTTTAGAGAATGGTAATGTATATTTCATGTATGTTAAAATATCATAGCTTTAGAACATTATGACCCTGATGTGATATCTGAAAATTGAAACCTAGGGCTAAATAAGTAAAGTTACTAAAATAAAGTTGCTGACTTCAAATCATATTGGTTTCGAATTGTGTGGCATTAAATAAAATAACTGTGTTCATTATTGAAGCCATCCAATTTTTCCTAAGCTTTGGCCTCCCATTTCATGCAGTTGAATGAATAAATGAATAATACATACATACATACATACATACATACATACATACTATTTTTTTATTAGATACTAGTTTTGAAGAATTATCCCAGAGAAAAAAATGGAGGAAAATGAAGATTCTCATTTATCCAAGTCAGGGTTGTTCCAAAAGTGCTTTTTAAAGAGCAACTGGACTTTCTTGTCATTTTTGGAGACATCATGCTTGTCATCAAAGAAGCTTCTTCAGAGAACTGAAGAAGCTTCTTGGATGAACAGTGAAATGTCTTCAAAGAAAACAAGGAAGTCCAGTTGTGTCTTGAGAAAGCACCTTTGGGATAGTGGAAAAGAGAAAGTTAATCTCAATCCGTTGAGTCATAGTTGTATTAAAATGATTTCCTAAGGGAACAAGAGGGCTTTTTCAGTATGATATAAATTTTCTGGAGTGTAGCTCATCAGATAAAGACGGGGAAGACTTCTAAATATTCATCTCAAGGACTTAATATTGTCCAGTTATTTTTTCCGCAATGACACACCAATTCCTATTACGCGTACATAAACAGAACAAGGTTATTTAAGCATACTGTATTTATATTTATGTTCTCCAGGAACTACCATATTTAAGCATACTGTATTTATATTTATGTTCTCCAGGAACTCACTAAATAATATTGAGTATAATTAGATCTATTACTATATGAAAGCAGCAGTTTTATGAAAAATACTTTAATTATTCTGAATCTTTTAACATTCGACTAAAGTACTTTAGTTCCACATATTAGAACAAAAGGAGAAAACTCTTCTTCAATATTTATTCAGTTTGAAAATATGACATTTACAGCATACATAAATAGTTACCGTAACCAATAGATATTTTAAAACAAGGCAACCACACTGTCATTTCCACCCATCATCACCGGATTCTGTTCCCATGAAAGACAAAAAAACCAACAAAGAGAATGGGGACTGAATCAGAATTAATTAAAAAACACAGTTACTAAAATGAGAAGCTTATCTAGAAACATTTCTTGGACAAATAAAGACAAATAAAATAGAATAGAACAGAATAGAATAGAATTTTTATTGGCCAAGTGTGATTGGACACACAAGGAATTTGTCTTGGTGCATATGCTCTCAGAGTACATAAAAGAAAAAGATACATTTGCAAGAATCATGTGGTACAACACTTAATGATTGTCATAGGGATCAAATAAGCAATGAAGAAACAATCAATACCAGTGCCCAGTCAACGAAGCAGTGGAAGTGATGTGCCGGTGCCTGGAGGCTGTTGGGGCCTGGATGGGTGTCAACAAACTCAAACTCAATCCAGACAAGACGGAGTGGCTGTGGGTCTTGCCTCCCAAGGACAACTCGATCTGTCCATCCATTACCCTGGGGGGGGAATTATTGACCCCTTCAGAGAGGGTCCGCAACTTGGGCGTCCTCCTCGATCCACAGCTCACACTAGAGAAACATCTTTCAGCTGTGGCGAGGGGGGCGTTTGCCCAGGTTCGCCTGGTGCGCCAGTTGCGGCCCTACTTGGACCGGGAGTCATTGCTCACAGTCACTCATGCCCTAATCACCTCGAGGTTCGACTACTGTAACGCTCTCTACATGGGGCTACCTTTGAAAAGTGTTCGGAAACTTCAGATCGTGCAGAATGCAGCTGCGAGAGCAATTATGGGCTTCTCTAAGTATGCCCATATCACTCCAACACTCCGCAGCCTGCATTGGTTGCCGATCAGTTTCCGGTCACAATTCAAAGTGTTGGTTATGACCTATAAAGCCCTTCATGGCACTGGACCAGAATACCTTCGGGACCGCCTTCTGCCGCACGAATCCCAGCGACCGGTTCGGTCCCACAGAGTTGGCCTTCTCCGGGTCCCGTCGACTAAACAATGTCGTCTGGCGGGACCCAGGGGAAGAGCCTTCTCTGTGGCGGCTCCAACCCTCTGGAACCAACTCCCCCCTGAGATTAGGATTGCCCCCACCCTCCTTGCCTTTCGCAAACTTCTTAAAACCCACCTCTGCCGTCAGGCATGGGGGAACTGAAACATCTCCCCCTTGCCCATGTTGTTTTGGTATTAGATTGATTGTATGTGTGTTTTGTTTATTTGTTTTAATACTTGGGGTTGTTTTTGTGAATTTTTAGCTTAAAACTGAAATTGGATTGGTGGGTATTGGATTGTCATTATATATTGTTTTTTGTCTTGCTGTGAGCCGCCCCGAGTTTTCGGAGAGGGGCGGCATATAAATCCAATAAATCTAATCTAATCTAATCAGTGGTTTTTATAAATAGGGGAAACAATCAATAGCAGTGGTTTTTATAAATCAGATGTGTCATACGATTAACAGATTGAGAAAATTATATATACACCTTTTTAAACTCAATATTGTGTTTTCTCTTCCCAGATTTGAAAATTATGGAATATATATTGTGATGTTTTGGGAAATTTTGAGGACTCTGATACGGATCGTTATTGTTTTCTTTTTTTTGATGTTAGCATTTGGGCTCAGCTTCTATGTACTTCTTGGTTCACAGGTTTGAGATATCATATTATATACTTTACAAAATTATTTTAAATAAAAAATAGTTTTATTAAAATAACTTAGTTGTTCAATGGGTTTGGCATTACTTAAGCCAAGTTAAATGTGACAGAAGAAGGCAACAGCATTTTGGGGCTGATATTCTCTAGATCTTGATGGATACACTATAATGTGAGGTGGTGGATAGAAGAAACATGGATTTGATTGATTATAAACCATCAAATGCCTGTTAACAAAAACAAAGTTTTATTTAACTGAGTATGATAATATTGTTTCAAGAGTTTGAGGCATGAATTTAGACAACATGAAAGTGGTTGTTTAAAATAATTTTAATGCATAAACATACTAGTCTATCACCTGATTTTAAAAAGCTATCAACTAAAATTAATCAGAAATAAATAATCACTCTTTATTATCATATTTATTTTTAAAAGAAATTTGGTGTTTCTGCACACCAAATAGTTGTTATTAGAAAATTAAGTTGTAGGTTGCTACAGTTCACTGTTTTGTTGGAAATGATCCTTCTGTCAGGATATAAACCTGAAGTAATATTACAAGTACAGTAGAAGTAAAGTGAATGCTGAGTCATGGTGCTTCAGCAGAATGATGCAATCTGTTCTGTGATCTGATTGGTCAGTACATGTCTATAATATAATACACCTTTTGTGTGGGTGTGGTCTGGTTTGATGGTTTGGTTTAGTGGTTTAATATAGTGTAGTCTATTAGTTGTTGGATTGGTTGGTAGTTTGTTTTGTAATATAGTGTAGAGTAACTAGTTACTTTTTTATACTACTGAAGAAATTAAAGAGCCTTCTGAAGAAAGAACTCCTGCTGTCATGTCTTTATTGAGAAAACTATCTTGTGCCTGGTATTCGCCACATTTCCAACGCAAATTCAAAATAAATCTGACACCCTCAACATGCATAGATAACCTGAGCCACAAAAAGGAGAGGTGAAATGACTATTTTTGAGGATATCCAACTCCACAAAAGCCAAATGTACCGATTCTTTAAAAATAAAAATACACTTGTTTCCTACCAGTGATAAATGCTTGCAGATTAAAAATTATATACTGTACATGAATATTCTTTGGTTTCCTTAATGTGAGCACTGAAGGCATTTAAAAATCTATTGCAATCTCCATCAAGTCTGTTAAATAGAAAATTAAAGATGCTGTATATTTAAAAGAACATGAATAGTAACGTTTGAGATGATAGAACACCTTTGAAAAACCAGAAAATTATGTGTTAGTCTGAAAACAGAACACTAAAAATTGCTCTCTTTCCTTTTTTTCCTTTTAGCAAACATTTGGCACTCCCTATCTTTCAGTAATGCAAACATTTTCCATGATGCTAGGAGATAACAACTACCGCGAGGCTTTCCTTGAACCAATGCTCACCGATAAACTCCCTTTTCCATTCCTGAGTTTTATAATTTTCATTAATTTTTCTTTGCTTATCCCAATTCTTCTTATGAATTTGCTGGTAAGAATTAACTATATTAAAGCTCAGATGTTGACAGCCTAACTTGGAACTTGCATAAATTTATTTTATTTATTTTGTCTATGGAAAATATATTGCTAGAGATGTGGAGGGAATAGTTGCTGCAATTTATTAGGACTAAATAACAGGCATCATCAACATTTCCTTTTTGGCTTGTTGAGGGCAGAAATAATATGGTCTTGTATTTTTCCAAATAGGGGAAGAATCTTCCTTTTAGCCCATCGCAGTCTATTTTGACTAACAAAATCGGCCACTTTCTTCATTTCCTAAGAGATTAATTAAAGAAATGTTAAAGAGATTGTACATGGGAATTTCTGCAGGCAAATCCCACAGCTTGCTGTACCTGTACCTCCTTTAATGTATTATTTATGATGCTTGTAGTCAGTGAACACATTATAACAAAACTGCATTGAAATAATAGATGTCGACTGCAATCCAGAAACGGCTCATGTGATATTATAATATTATGAGACTATTTATTATCTATCGTTCCTGAAATAGCTGAACAATAAGTCCCATCACCTTTTATACACTCAATGCAGAGGCACCAGAAAAAGCTGTTTTCTAATCATTTCCATATAGGATTATTGTAACATGTTGTATTTTAGGACCGTCTTGAATTGCTGCATTAAAATTTTTAAGTGCTATTGTATGCCATCCTTGTTTTTTTGTATTGTACAGAACTCTGCCTGGATTTGTATGCAAGATTTATTGAATATATGTTGGATGTCTATGGAGATTCTCAGTCAACTAGGTCATGGCTGTCCCAAAAATGCTTTTTCAAGAGGAAACTGGATTTTCTTCGGGGGGTTTTTGAAGACATTTTGTCCCTCACCCAAGAAGCTTCTTCAGTTCTGAACTTTGAACTCTTCAATTCTGAAGAAGCTTCTTAGATGAGAAGTGAAACATTTGCAAAGAAAAATCAGAGAGTTCAGTTGCCTCTTGAAAAAGCACCTTTGGTAGAATAAATGTTAGGTTCCTGTTATGATGGTAGGACTTTTTATTTTTAATTTTGCTAAAACTGTGATATAGCTGAACAGGATTGAAATATTTTGAAAGTATTAAAAAAAACCTTGATGATTCTGATTTCTGTGTTGTAGATTGGTTTGGCTGTTGGTGACATTGCCGAGGTTCAAAAGTTTGCTGCAATGAAAAGAATAGCAATGCAGGTTTGTAAAGTGCATGATTGAAAATATATTGATTATTTATAGGAGTTGCTGCTGGAAAATTAAATTGAAAAATAATTTGGAAATTGCCTGAATTATTCTTCTGACAAGTTATGTGAAAGTCTAGAAACCTAAAGATAAGGAAAATAAAGAAACTTTCATGTATTAAAATCCAGAAATGAATATGTGCATGCGTATCCATCACACTATGTCCTTTGTTAATATGCAACATTATGCAAAGCATAGATGTGACATCAAAATAGTGTTCCAAAGAAATTAAAGGTGCAGGATCAGAAAATAAGAACTTTCACACTTCTTTCCTACTTTTTTAACCTTGAAAATTATTCTTACTCTCAACCTGTCCACATATTGCTTCAGACATTGCCTTCTGTTGTTTAAAATATTCATTTATCTCCCTTCCTGAGGACCTCATCAACTGAATCAAACCATTTGGTCTTTGCTTTACCACATTCTGAAGAATCCCAGTCCAACTAAATTTAATTTTTATATTCCTCTTTATAAATTTTATTCCGTGTATATGAGTGATAAAAACATGCTTATATTTGCAGTTTTATTTCTTTTGACAAATTCTTTGATCACATACTACTGGTATTTCTACTTTTCTGCCAGTATCTGCCCATCTTAAAACTTGTCCATCCATTTTCACTTCTAGCAAACATTCTACCAAGTTACATGGATTTTTTTTGTTTTGTTTTAATCTTTCATTTCATGATTTTTTGAATTTCACTTCTCCTGTCAAACACAGTTAACTTGATATTTGATTCATTAATGTTCATATAAATTTTTCTGGTTGTTACAGTCTAGCTTAAAATTAATTGCAAATGATGTTCTCATATAATGGGTATAATGTGCATATATTCACATCATAACCATCATGTCACTGCTGCAAGCATCTGTCACAAATGTATTAAACAAATAAGAAACATTATAAATCTTTTATTTATTTATTATTTTATTTATTTATTAAATTGGATTTGTATGCCGCCCCTCTCCGAGGACTCGGAGAGGTTCGCAGCATTTATTTGCTTCCTGTTCAGTTTTGAACAACTCATTAAGCTCTTTATTTATTCCCATACACTTTACCTCCATCATATATTCTTATGCCATTGAGTAACCATCAATATTTGTGATAAAATGTTAAATTGTAACCTATAATTCTTTTCATAGATTTTTCTCTAAATGAACAAATGTACAATAAACTTTCTCATTTTTATATATTTTTCAATTAGTACAAATGCAGTCTATATAAATTTCACAAACCAACTTATACTTTTCAAATTTTTTTGAGTGCCACCATAATATCCTTTCACCAGAATTCTTCCTAACACCTTCCCAGCCATAACTAATACTAAACTTTTTGTCTACATTCTTTCTATTTTGTGTAGGGAAACAATAATAGCACCTAGATCTGTTCCGCAAGAAACTACATGCGTATTTAGAAACATAGAAACATAGAAGTCTGACGGCAGAAAAAGACCTCATGGTCCATCTAGTCTGCCCTACTCCTTCAATACTCCTTCAGACATACTATTTACAACTGCAGCTTTGCCATTTCTCAATTATATCACATCATTTATAGCTTGATTTTCTAGAAATTTATTCCAGTCTATGGCATATGCATTTCAGATTTTTTTTGGCCTTTAACCCATCACTGTTATTTCTAAATCACTTACTAGTATAATATTTTTCCTCCCCACCCCTTTTCCCCCCAACAGCTCTATGCATGTTCTTTAACATTTTCTTCTGTTACATTTCAATTCACAGTCTCTTAGGCTGCAGTTTTTGCTAGATTTCTCATGGATATTTCATAGATAATGACATCTGTCACTCCTCTTGGTTAATCGAAATTTTCATATAAGCATGTTATTAAGATTAGTTGTCCCTGTTCCATATGCAATAACCCCAGTTAATGATAAGAACCAAATCAGTCAATTTGAGTCAGGATTACATAAGGACAACTAAAGTCCATTTTTTCCCCTGGATGTATTCATGCTACTCTATGCAATCTAAATATTATGTTGCTATCCAACATACTCTTGCTGACGTGTTACCAGCCTATAGGTATGTGCTTTTATTTACATGCTCCATCAAATGCCTGTTATGATGCCCAGCTAATCTTTGAAATACTTAAGCCAAATATGGATTAAGCTTGGATTTCCCAGGATTGGAAATTTTGTCAGCATTTTTAATTACTTTAAAGCTTTATACTATATGAAACATTATCCTTAAGATATAAGATTTTAGTAACCTGTTATGAGAAATTGCATAACCAGAGATTAATTTATCAATTTTTCTTTTCATCTTTTTTTTCAGGGGAGATGAAAACCTTAACTTAGTTTTTTTATCCAAAAATGATAATCAACTTTATCTAAGCTTAAATTCATAACATTTTTTCCCTATATTGAATATAGCATTAAACTACGAAGTGAATGGATATCCCAGTTCTGATGGCAAAATTATTTAGTTTTATGTTTTTAGAAAGTTTATTAAAGATATATTTATTTCTCTTAGGTTAATCTTCATACAAACCTGGAAAAAAAATTGCCATATTGGTTTCTCAGTAGAGTTGATCAAGAATCCATTGTTGTGTATCCTAATAGACCTAGATATTGTGGCTTTATGGTAAGTTAAAAACAACAATGACTGATTTTTATTTATGATTTATATCCATCTTCTAAGCCCCAGAAACAGGAAGAAAACAATAGAGAGGGACAGACTAATGGAATTCTTCTTCAAACTCTCAATTTTATAATGGCTGCCAAGGGATAAACTGACAATAAAACTCAAAGCAAAGTGAAAATGGCCTCACATGATGTACTTTCTATTACTTCTTATTGTTGCTTTGGCGGTGAATGTAAGGAGGAAAGACATTGGTACTTTCTCTTTCCATTTCTTTAGTCTCCTGCCAGATTATCAGAAGGAGCTAAGGTCTGACAAACAGATAAGCAAAACGAGGGATGTTTGACATTCATCAAGAGAACCAGAGAACAATAACTCCACTGAAAACCAAACTCATAACTGGTTTTGGAATAACGAAAAAACAGAACTGGAAGGGACCTTAGAGGTCTTCTAGATCAATCTCCTGCTCAAGCAGGAAACCCTATGTTTGTCAAGCTGGTTTTCTTGAGGGGAGGCCACCTGTCATGCTGGTGCAGAAGTTGGTGATAAATTAACCGCTTGTCACATTATCTCTAGAAGGCCTGATGTTTATGGGAACTTGGGTGGGGTGATTTTCATGAGAAAACTGATACAGCCCCAGAGCATTCTTTCATGTGGTTCAAGGCCATCCTATGCCCATCCATCTGGGCGGAAATGGAAGGAGGACTGGCCATGCTGGCATAATCTAAATGGGCAACATGACAAGTTTGTGGGTTGGGGACAAGGATGTGAACTTTCAACTGGGTGGGAAACTCAGATTCAGGTTTCCCAGTGTAGGTGCCAGGATGCCTCTGGCAATAAATTGGAATTTTGGGAGTACAGTGGTACCTCTACCTAAGAACGCCTCTACTTACGAACTTTAAGAACCGGGTGTTCAAGATTTTTTTGCCTCTTCTCAAGAACCATTTTCCACTTACAAATCCGAGCCTCCGAGGCTAGAATCAGAAAAGGCGGGGAGAATCCTCTGTGGGGCTTCACTAGGAATCTCCTGGGAGGAAACAGGGCTGCAAAAGGCAGGGAAAAGCCTCTGTGGGCCTCTCTAGGAATCTCCTGGGCTGCAAAAGGCAGGAAAAAGCCTCCGTGGGCCTCTCTAGGAATCTCCTGGGAGGAAACAGGGCTGGAAAAGGTGAGGAGAAGCCTCCATGAGGCCTCTCTAGGAACCTCCTGGGAGAAACAGGGCATCCACCCTGTGGTTCCCCCAAACGCATGCATTATTTTCTTTTACATTGATTCCTATGGGAAAAATTGCTTCTTCTTACAAACTTTTCTATTTAAGAACCTGGTCACAAAATGAATTAAGTTTGTAAGTAGAGGTACCACTGTACTTTGACTTGGACTCTGATTTAGCTTGGATGCTACCTGGAACCTTGACAATATTATTATAAGCAAATGGTTGTCCAATTTCTTCTAATAACACCTCTAGTGTTTAGTACCTACAACATCTGAAAGCAAGTTGTTCCATTGATTAATTTTCCTGTCAGGATATTTTTCCTTACTTCTTGATTGATTCTCTGCTTAATTAGTTTCCACCCATTGCTTGTCCTGTCTTCAGGTACTTTGGAGAATAAAGAATAAATAAAATATGCTACTTACAACACTTGAGAAGTTTCAAAGAAGTTTTGATTTTTATGTGGTACTATCTTAAATTTGTTAGAAGAATTTTATCATTTCTATTAATTCCCTTTTTTTAAAAACAGAGTGTGTTCCACTATTGCTTTGGATGGGATGATACAGAAGCGGCTACACAGAGTGCGGATACAACATTAGAACTAGAAGTATTGAAGCAGAAGTATAGGTATTTGTTAGTTCTATGCTAAGGAAATAAATTGATGAAGTTTCTATTAGTAGGAAATCAATAATGGCTTTGCAGGCTAAGGATTTTATTTTCAGGACAGTATTTTATTTTCAATAGTATTATTAAAACACAATACAAGTGATTGTGGATTTTATTTTTACTTTTTTTTTTTTTTTTTAAATTTTATTTATTGATTTTTAACAATTTAAAATCACACAACATAAAACAGTGCATAGTGAAATGTGAATTGTGCCCATCACCCCGACATACACACATTCCCCACCACCAAATTGGGGGTATTTCTTTTTTAATCCACTTAACCCAAGAGCAATATATCTGTCTACATATTATAGAGTGATTCTAGTTTATTTCTTGTAGCTTGGTCTCGGATTCTGCTCGTCATATATCGTCTTACCTTGTCCCACCGTCCAATCAGCTGTCCCAAATCAGTTTCATTATCCAAATTTATCCTTTTTTCCATAATTTCAAATTGAATATGATCCACCATGTACCTATACCAATTTTGCATTGTCCATTTTGTCGCATCCTTCCAACCCAAAACTATTACTGCCTGAGCACTTTCTATTGCTGCTTTTTTTATTTCTCTAAATTCTCCCATCGCATTGCTTTTTACTAATATTGCCATTTCCTTAGTGATTGTCCATTGTATATTTAACATTCCATTGATATCCTCTTTCACTTTTTGCCAAAATTCCTGCACTATCGGGCATTCCCAAAACATATGCATAAACACTCCTTTATCTTGACAACCATGCCAACAATTCCCCCTAACATTCTGCTGAAAATGTGCAAATTGAACGGGAGTAAAATACCACTTATGTAATATTTTCCTTCTCATTTCCCTAATTCTTGTATTTTTAATTTTCCTTATATCTTCTACTATATTTTCCATTTCTTGTACCTCTACTAATATCTCATTTTGCCACCATTTAGTCAATCCATCAATCGTGTCTCCATCTGACTGTACTAGCAGTTTGTATATATTAGTTGCTTGCGCCTTTATCCCCTCACTTTTTTCTCTTATTATTTTCTCTAACCCTGTCTCCTCCCGCCATAATACTTCTTTATTCTCCCTTTCATTTAGATATTTACATATTGCATTTATTTGTAGCCACCTTCCCTTACCTAACCACCATTCTATGCGATTTCTACTTGGCCTGCCATCCTTCTCGTATAACTGTTCTATCTTAGTTATCCCTCTTCCCTTCAACTCTCCTATAACCCTGTTTAAGTTAATTTCGTTTTCTCTATTTATTACATAAAGCGATGACAGTTTAGATTTATATAATCCTATTTTCCCTTGCCATTTTTTCCAAATTTCCATAGTCCCTTTCATTGGGCCTATTAATTTTCCTATATCTCTCCTATTCCACTTCCTAAAAATTAATTCTCTATTATTCATCCCGTTTATCTGTTTTTCCAATTTCGTCCATTTATTTTCACTTAATTGCAACTCCATTAACCTTTCCATTTGAAAAGCTTCCCTATACAGCTCCAAACATGGAACACCCCATCCCCCCTCTTTTTCATTCGCAATTAACCACTTTTTTCTTATTCTTGGTCTCTTATCTTCTTCAATCCAATAATTTAATTTTTTGTCCCACTCTTTAACCTTACATACCGATAACCCCCCCGACAGCACCTGAAATAGGTACATCATCTTGGGAGCTATCATCATTTTTAAAGCTCTTATTTTAGAGAGTCTCCTTAGCTTTTTATCTTTCCAGCTCCTCATCTGTTTCAACATTTTCCTCCATGTTATTCTATAATTAATCTCTTCCATTTTCACTGGGTTTTTTAATAACCAAATTCCCAAATATTTTATTTTTTTAAGTCCTAATTTCAACCCTGATTCTTTCCTAATTTCTATCTGTTCTCTCGGATCTGTATTTAAACACATAATCTCTGATTTTTCCATATTAACCGACAGTCCCGATTCCTGCTTAAACTCTTGTAAAATATTTATTATACCTTTAATCATCTCCATCGGGGTCTGGGTCAATATAATTGCATCATCTGCAAATAAATTTATTTTCATTTCTAATTTCCCTATTCTATATCCTGCCCAAGTGTTATCTTGTCTTATCTTATTAGCTAAGATCTCTATTGCTATTACGAATAATTTTGGAGACAGAGGGCATCCCTGCTTGGTGCCGTTTAATATTTTAATACTCTGCGTTCTTTGTCCATTCACTCTTATATATGCTTCATTTCCTTTATAAATCTCTTTTATAGTTTCACAAAATTTTTCCCCCATATTTAATTTGTTACATAATTTATATAAATAACTATGGTTAACTTTATCGAACGCTTTATAAACATCTAATTTCAAAATTCCCAATTTCCTTTTAGTAGCGGTAGCATGGTGCATCACATTCATTACATTTCTAATTGGTTCACTTATTTTCCTTCCCTTCACGAATCCATATTGATCCTCTTCAATTATTTTTGGTAAAATATTTTCTAATCTATTTGCCAGTATTTTCATAAATATTTTATAATCCTGATTTGCCAAACTGATCGGACGGTAAGACCCAGGCTCTCTTAAATCTCGACCCATCTTCGGAATGGTAACAATTTCTGAAAGCTTCCATGTCTGCGGGATATCACGATTTGACAATATATTATTAAACAATTTCCCCAAATGCGGCAGCAAAACATTCACATAAGTTTTATAAAATTCCCCTGTAAACCCATCTGGGCCCGGTGCTTTGGCTTGTTTTAACCCTTTAATTACTCTAGCAATTTCATCTTGTGTAATTTCTGCATTCAAAATTTGTTTGTCTTCTTCACTTACTATTTTCCCAACCTTGAGGACTTCTATCTTCACTTGCTCCTCTTTATACAAATCTTCATAATATTTCCTCATTATCTCCTCTAACTGGTCATTACCATATCTAACCACTCCACTGGTGTCCCTCAATGCTAAAATACATGATTTTTCTTTCCTCTTCTTCAGATATCTCGCCATTTGCTGCATTGATCTTGTCCCCCAACTCTGTATTTTTTGTCGCATCGCCATTCTCATCTTATTCCATTTAATCTCATCATACACCATCAACTGTTTCTTTTTCAATTTCAGTAAACTATTCCAATCTCTACTTTTCGTCATTCTTAACTGCTCTTGTATCAAATCTATTTCCCTTATCTTCCTTTCCCTCTCTCTACCCCACCTCTTCCTAATATCTGCTTCCATACATATGCATTGTCCCCTCATGAAGGCCTTACATGCATCCCATACAATTGATTGTTTAATACCACCCACATCATTAATTCTAAAATATTCTGATAACTCTGTTTGCAATTTCTCTTTATCTTGTTCCCTAGCAGTTACAACTGCATTATATCTCCAAATTTTTTGATTTCGTTCCTGACCTATTTCCAATTCTGCCAATAGTGGGGCATGATCTGATATCCATATACTTTTAATGTCCACTTTTTTAACTTGTATATTACCTCCCCTGTTCATTAATATGTAGTCTATGCAGCTAAATGTGTGATATCTTGCTGAATAATATGTAGCTCTGTTTAAAATATCTGCATGTAGATCCACCATATTAAGTCTATTTAAATGTAACATCCTGCTATTTGCATTCCCATTTGTTAATTGCATATTAAAATCTCCTGCCAAAAAAGTTGAGCCCTCCTTAAAATTGTCTAACTTCTTCTTAGTATTTATTATAAATTGTTTTGTTTTCCCATTTGGGGCATAAATTGCTGCTAATGTCAACTTCTTTTGATTTATTTTCCCTTTAACAAATATCCACCTTCCTTCTCTGTCTTTCTGAATTCCCACCTCTTCAAAATTAACCCTCTGATGAATCAGAATCGCTGTGCCTCGACTATTTTGCGTTCCTCTTGACTCAAACACCCATTTCCAATTTCTATCATTAATCAAGTTATCCCTTCCTCCCCTTCTTTTATGTGTTTCTGTCAAAATCATAATATCCACCTTATATTGCTTAGCCATCCTTAATATCCTAAAACGTTTCAAATCCGATCCCAAACCATTCACATTTAAAACCATTATCTTACACTCCGTCATAATATACCAAAAACACCCTTTTCCCCTCTTGTTTTGCCCTTGGTTTATATTTTTCCCTTTTCTTTACCCCTATTACCCCCCCCCAACGTGCCTCCCCCTGTGCTCCCCCCACTGAGAGGGGAGAAGACAAGAAAAAACCTTGCCCATACCTGAGGCACATTTTCTGGATTGCGTTCCCACTCAAACTAGCTCCTCTTTCAACCCTTTTTAATTTTATAAAAGAGAAGATTTCTCCCCCCCTCCTTTCTCCTTTAAATAATTCCTTCTTTAATTTCTTCTTTAATTTTAAATTCTTAAACCCCCTTTTTCTTCCCCTTAGACTTCCCCCACTGAATGACAGATATACAGGAATCCCAAGGCATCTCCAAGAAAAATAATAATAATAATAACAACAATAATAGTAATAGTAATAGTAATAATTCTTTTCCTTTTCCTTTCCCCCCCCCCCCACAACAAGACAAGGGACCAAACACCATCACTTTCTGGCTCTCTTCTCACGCTGAGCCCGTGTTCTTCTCTGCTCCTTTCTGATGGCCTCCACCTGCCCGCTTAACTCCTTCAGCTGCTCTTCCCTTCGTCTTTCCTCCTCATCAGGGGTACTCCGACCGTCAAAAGCCTCTTCTTCTTCATATGCTAGTGCTCCAGTTTCATCAAACTTAATCCCCAGTTGATCCAGCAAAGCCTTTCCCTCCTCCAATGAGCGTGCTCTGTACATTTTATTGTCCTGGAACACCAAGATGGCCACTGGATAGCCCCAGCTAAATCTGGTTCCACTTTGATATAGCCGGCTTGCAATTGGTTTCAACACAGCTCTCGCTCTCAGGGTTTCCCAGGAAAGATCCCTCAGAACCCTTATCTCATTTCCGTCTTGTTTAAGGCTCGTAGAAGTCTTCAAAGTTTTATAAATCATCTCTGCTTTTTTTTCACTAAGGAAAGCGATGATCACATCTCTCTGTCTGCCGTCTCTCCTGGGGGCTGCCCAATGAACCCGTAACAGCTCCTCCACGCTGACCTCCACGCCTGTCTGTTTATTTAACCAAGCACAGACAGCTTCTGTTAACTTAAATTCAGAGGGCAAATCCATTCTGAACCCTCGTAAACGCAAATTCCTCCTTCTCTGTCTGTCCTCCAAATTTGCGATTCTGTCATTTATTTGTCTTATTTTTCCATCGTAATCCATCACTTGTTTCTCAACTTTCAGTATCTTTCCAGCAGAAGAATCCCCTTCCTTTTTAATTTGTTTAACTTCTAAATCCATCTGTTCCATTTTATTCTCAACTTTGTTGAATCTCTCTTCAAACCCGCTACAAATCTCCAGAAGTTTATCTAACTTCTGCTCAATGTTAGCCAGACTAGAGGGGTCTTTCCCTCCCTCCGCCATTTTAAGATTTATTGTACTCACTTATCACTTCCTTGTTACAGCGAAAGCTCCTCCGTCTTTGCTTGAAATCATAAATCTTCAAACTCACTTTGATGCCGACAGATTCTTGTTTCTTCCTATATTTTTCTAAGGAAGATTTATAGTCTTTTTAAGAGGGAGAAAACTCTTTACATTTTATCTTTGTTCGGAGCCAGAGGTGAAATGCCTAGAAAGCAATTCGGCACATGCGCAATCCTCTGGATTTTATTTTTACTGTAAGCAGAAGCAAGCATTTACTGAACCATTTTTCAATAATTTTCAAAGTATATTGCTGGAGGTAGTGAAAAAGTCTGATATGCATCTTGGGCTATGTTCCTCACTACAATCAAGTCAATCTTACAACATACGTAATTTTTTCAATTTTCAAAATATTTATTTATATATTTTATATATTATAAAATATATAAATTGAAGGACCTTTGTTATTCATGTATTGAGAATATAGTGGTCAAGTCACAAAATTGGGTTTATTACAAACAGCATATTACAAATCTGACTTGAAAGAAAAAAAGAACTTGACCTAACGTAGAGAAAGTGTTATTACTCCCCATATAGCATGTATAGGGTTAATTTTTAGTAAATACCAACTTCAATACAGTACCTAAGAAAAATGGAGTTCTCAATTATTGTTAGTCTGCATTGGTTGAAGAACATGAATCTATCATAGTACAAAAATATTCCAAAATATGAAGAGAATGTAGAAAAAAGAAAGAAAAAAATCCCTTCTCCAAGGGAATAATACATAACCCTTGAATTATAAAAGCTTTTTTCAAATCAAATACTTTTTAAAAGTTTTATGTACAATTTGATCTGTTATTACTTTGAATTGATGTAAATGTTTCTTTCATCAAAACTACTTTTTTGCAAAAGAAAATCTTATTGTCAAAATAATTTAAAGTGCATCATCTTCAGAAAAGATTCACTAAATATCTTAATCATCTTTTCATATGTAATACATTTTAATAGTTAGCTAATAATATTATCCATAATATAATATCATGTATTAAAATGTATACCTTCTTTAGGTTTTCTCAGTGATGTCAACAGAGTTAAGACAAAAATAAATAAATATATTTTAATTTTATTTCATTTTAAATTTAGATAGTAGCAAACAAGTTTTAAAGGGATTCAGTGATTCCAAAATATCTGTGTGACCAAATTATCAGAGCTGGGCATGCCACCTATTGTCAACCCTGGTGTAGCTTGTATAACTTACCAACTTTTCTTATAACAAATGTATGTTTTTGGTCTCCAGGCTAAAGGATATTGCAACTCTGGTGGAAAAACAGCACAATCTCCTTAAACTAGTTGCACAAAAGATGGAAATAATGTCTGAGGCAGAGGATGAAGATCCAAAAGATTTATTCCAGAACAAATTTAGGAAAGAGCAGTTGGAACATAAGAATAGTAAATGGGATACAGTGCTCAAAGCAGTGAAATTGAAATGTGCCTAATTTGGTTACAAGTATCCTCATTTATTAAAAATAAAATAGCTTCCTTGTAGGAAATAGAAGTTGACATTGTGGCATTGTGGGACAGGAGGTAACATTGTGGGACAGTAGTATATCAATGTTGCTTTTGAGTTGATTAGCAAGTCCCCTCAATTCCAGTCAAGTTGGTTAATAAGCAAATACTGGGCTATATAATGCTGGATATTCCCTTCCTCTTGGCTCCCTGTAGATGATTGCTCACTGTCATGTTTCAATAGTGGCTAACCAGGACTGGCTGAATCAAAAACGTATTTCAGCATAACTCTCCTAGGTTTTTGTATTCTGTATTTAGAGGCTTTTCTACAGCAGCATGGCATAATGTTAATTTAGTTATTACCATATATTAAAATGTTTCCAATGGGTATATATAAAAGACTTAGTTTCTTCAATAGTAGCACATAGCATGCATGCAACGCAGTAGCAACTTTGCTGATGAATTCTGGCCAACTAAGCCAAATTTATCTCTTCAGAATGTCAAAGAGATTAAATATGGTAGTTGACTTCTCAGAGTCAGTACAATCTCATTTACATCAAACTGGTTTTCCTGAAGGTAGGGTAATAGGGAATATTGAAGACTGACGTCTATACATATTGTAGGGAATAATTATATGAGGAGCATTGGGCTAGAAAGCAAGAGACTCTGAGTTCAAGTCTCGCCTTAGCCATAAAAGCTAGTTAGCGACCTTGGGCTAGTCCAATTCATCTCACAGGGTTGTTGTTGTGGGGAAAATAAGAGACGGTTCACCATCTTTAGTTATTTGTAAAAATAATAAATGTGGATTATAAATAAATGAATTTTCTAATTAAAGCTAAAATTGTAAACATATTTGACAGATTAAACATTTAATTCATCAGCTAATTAAATATTTTTGTTCAGATGTTTAACAAATACTTCTGCGCTGAAGATTGGATAATTGCTTTGTCATCTCTAAAATTCTTCAAGATTCTTTCAATTTGCATTTTCCCACAATATTCTTCAAATGTGGTAGAACTGCCTCTGAAAATTGGAGTAAAAACACATCTGGAAAATATCAGATGTTGGCTGTTTCGGCTTATTCCAGTTCTGAACGTATCAATTTACTGAGAAACACATTGTCTTGTGGGCGTGGGGTATGCCCATATGCATACATGCACACTCTTATGAGTCAGTGTTGACTTTTGGTAGCTACCTGGGCTCATTCTTGTAGTTTTTTGACATGGTTTTGCATATGGTTTACCACGGCCTCCTCCCTAGGCACATCAGTGGTTCAGATAACTTATCTAGCTTTGTTTCTAAAGTGGGACTAGAACTTACATTTCTAACCTGATGCCTTAACCGCCAAATGAAGCTTAGCTTTCTCAATACTTCTCGTACATTTTAAAACAAATTCATAGGTCTGTGCAAAGTATTTGAAAGTATTTGAAAGAATGTTGATATGGAAGAAGAACCATTCCTTGTAGTAGTAAAGCAACTGTGTCTTTTGGAAAGTTCATGTACTTGCTTTTCCTAGTTATGTGTGTATCTGGTTTGCTTGGTTGATGTTCCTAGAGGGAGCATTAACTGTACAATGGAAGCATTGATCGTGTATGGTTCAACTCTTGAAGAGTCATTGGTGCTCTTTGAACATTGCAACTTGGGTAGAGAAATGTCTGAAATCAAACAATTAAGCTCAGAGGGCACCAAGAGCTCACAATTCAACCCTGAGCTTCAGATATTCTCTTCTATTGATTCAACTCTCCCCAAAAATGTACTTGCTTTAATGCTTTGAAAGAGAGCGCTTTACTCATGCCAATATATCTCTTAGCAATAGCAATAGCATTAAGACTTATATACTGCCTTATACAGCACTCTTGGAGTGATTTGCAAATGTCAGCATATTTCCCCCCAACAATCTGGATCATCATTTTACTGACCTTGGAAGGATGGAAGACTGAGTCAACCTTGAGCCAGTCAGGATCGAACTCCTGGTGTGGGGGCAAGTTAGTCTGCAATACTGCATTCTAACCACTGCGCCACCAATGCTTTTAAATGCTTTGAATGCTAAATCATTGCTATTACATCATATGGGAAAATAATTGAGTAAAGGATATAAAAATATGTCTTTTTATCCAGTGGTACATTCATTAGAAACAGAAAATATAGTCAATATCATATATTAGCTAAAATTAAAAATAACTGCAGATCTACGCAGATGCAAATTTCATAAAGTTCAGTAGACTTATTAAGCTAATACAATCTAAATATGTGATGAGCACTGTTATCTAATAATAAAATCTTTGAATAAAAATATTTAAATTATTGTATTGAAGAAGTTCTAACTAATGCTACTTTTTGTTTTAACCCAAAGCTGGCTTTGTTGATAAAATATATATTGGTCAACAGATAAAATGATGTTACTGTATATGTAGATGTGTAGATGTGAAGCACAATAAATATATTGTAATCATCTTCCTGTTTTAGTAAACTCCTAATAAACCTGCTTATTTCAATAGCAATCAGTTGTCTTTTTTTAGAAAATAAAGAGAAGTAATACAGTTTATCAATTTCATTATGTCTTCTTCTAATAATGACTGTGATTTTAAAAATCTAAAAATTATTTTAGCCATCCAGTAAATTCGTTTTCTTTAAAAGTGTAAGGAAATTACTATCCCACTATAGGAATCCACAGAGAATTTACTCATTTGAAAATATCCAATCTTTCTGCTTCTGCAGAACTTAATACGCAAGGAAGAATTCTAGTCTACTTTCTGAGTTGGAATCTGCCTCATGTTAATAATAATAAATAAATAGTAATACCTAATTCAATCATGAAATGATTGTGTTGCATGGTTTTAATGTTGGGTTTTAAATGTTTTTAATATTAAATTTGTTATACTGTGTTATTTTGTTGTAAGCTGTTCCAAGTCCATGGAGAGAGGCGGCATACAAATCTAATAAATTATTAAATTATTATTATTAAATATTAAATAACTAATTATTAGATAATTAAAGCAAGTAATAAATAATAAGGGGCATGCATAAGCGCACCGATGTGCCTACCATCCCTGTCTACTGTCCCCATTTATTCATATCCATTTCCTGTATTCATAATCATGTTGATACTTATATATGTTATCTTTCATGCTTGACAAATAAAGCAAACCAACCAACAAATAATGTTCCCCAATTTCAACACTTATTTAGTACCTTCCACATGTATTGAGCCTAGAGTTTGTAGAATTTCCAGTTATCATCATAGAAGTCACGCTTCCATTTTCAAAAAATGTTTTATTCGCAGATGTTTTCAGGCTGAGCCACCTTACTATCTGGGGCCAAAATACCCAGAACAGTTATACATGGCAGATTGATCTGATGAGGCATATATTCAAGCTGATACAAAGAAATGGCCACTTTTTGTGATGCATATGCCTTTATTATCAATATATGATGATGATGATGTCAATACAACACAGCAAACGAGATCACTATGCTGGATTTTGTATTTCATCCCTAGTCAGACGCTTTCCAAACACCTAGGACTGCGTGATATAGCGGCGAATTATGTTTGCCGATCCCAATAAAGCGGCCTTTTGCAATTGACATATGGAGATTTTGTCAATTCCGATGGTTTTCAAATGTCTGCTGAGATCCTTTGGCACTGCAGCCAGCGTGCTAAGGACCACTGGGACAACATTCACTGGCTTATGCCAAAGTCATTGCAAAGTCGAGATTTTTAGATCTCCATATTTCACTAATTTCTCTAACTGCTTCTCCTCAATTCTGCTGTATCCTGGGATGGATAATAATAATAATAATTATTATTATTATTACTATTATTATTATCATCACCATCACTTATTATATTATTATTATTATTATTAATAATAATAATAATAATATAATTATCACCATCATCACTATCATTATCATTATTATTACTATATTATTTTTGAAGAGCAGAATTGCTAGGGTTTAATAGCAAACCATCACACACAGATATGGAATATGCATATAACCATAATATCTTTTGCTTCTGACAAAAATATTTTGTGGGGATGAAAATATTTTCCCTTTTTCTCTTTAGTCTAGTAATTTGGTATCAATTCATTTTTGTCAACTTTTTTAAAATGTATTTTTTGGGCTATGACTATAGCAAACAAATATTGGCAGCGTCGGTAGTCTATCATAACACTAGATGGCAGTGAATGCTAGTATTGCCTATGAACCATTTAATTGGTTATTAACGAATTTGATAGAAGAAACAGTTGATTGGTTTTAGTTTTACAGCATATATTCTAAAGCAAATGTGTTAAGAATATTTAAGACTGGGTTATGGATAGATCATCCTGGAAAAGACATAGTCACTAAATGCTGACAGCAATTGTTGGGACATTCAATTTAAGAAAAATAGTAGAAATGAGTGATATCATTTTGTTTAATACTCTTCTTTTTCTTGTCTTTTTCTTTAGCAAATCATTTTAGTGACATTTTAATCATTTAATGCTTTTGTGTTGTGCTCAGTACCTTTCTACATCTGGAGGCTGGGAAAATGAATTTGTAGCCTTCCCCATTTCTACATGCATAGCTAAAATTAATTTCTGAGCTAGAGCTTGAATTTGCCTAACAGAATCAACTATTAAGTGGGGTAGTGGTTAGTGGCTTGCAAAAGTTTCAAGTAGTTTTATTTTATTTACTATGAGCTAGATATACAGAAAATTCAGTAAAAACACAATTGTTTTCTACAGATAAGGATGACCACAACAATAATAATTGTGCACTGGATGACTTCTTAATGTTAGTATGATTAAAGGAATAATTTTGGTTAGTTGAAAAATACATATTCTATGTTCTTAGATTTATATTCTAAGGTTATAAACCTAAATCTAGACTTAATATTGTGTTACTGTGTATCAATCTCCTTGTTTATTTGTGTTATATCCTGCTTGTTGTTCAGGAGCTCCATTCATAGCTGTCCTTCCACTTTCTATTTTTTTCCACGGTAAAGGTTGGGGTAAGATAGTATGATTGGCCCAAGGCCAGCCAGTGTGGCAGGCAGGCAGGCAGGCAGGCAGGCAGGCAGGCAGGCAGGCAGGCAGGCAGGCAGGCAGGCAGATACATGAAAAGTATTGGAGTTCCAAAAATTGTTGAACAATACAGAGACAAGTCTAAATAAATGTAATTAATTAATTAAGAGCAAGTTCAGCAAATCTCTGGAATAAACAACCTTTGCAGGCTGTGTGTTTCCCCCAGCAGCTTATTTTGCACCACTTTTAGCTCCTCTTCTCTATATGATGTCAACATTCAGTGGGAAGTCAGAAATTTTCAGTGGCAGATTTTATAATTTACATATAGGATGCATTGCACAATGACTATCAGTTTACGGTAATTATGAAAGAGAAAAAATACATTTCAGGAAATATAAATTAATGTCACTAAAGCTATGCTTGTGTTTCAAAATTGGATTTATAGGTTGCTTATTCGGGATTTGTGGAAAAATAGGCATAATTCTGGATGAAGACAATATGGAGGAGGGAATCCTATTAGATAAAAAATAATAATAATGAAAGAATTATTTGATAGTGGAAAAACTGGTAAGGTCCATTTGGAGACCTAAGAATAAATACCAATGGTGGTTGGAACGTATAGTCTGCCTAGATTACATGATTTAAACAAACATATTTATAGGAATACATGGCAACTGAATGAATATCAATATAAAAACATGATTGTTTACAAGGACATATTGAGAAAAATGACAAAAGATTGAAATGAATACATTATTTGGAGTGTGTATATGTATATGTGTGGAATTACATTTTAAAATATAGCTACTACTGAGAATGCGGGATATAAACTAAATAGTAATTTAATTATATAGCATTACTATTGTGCAAGGCTATACTTTTTTAAAAAGCACTGTTATATTAAAAGGACTATAAATGAAGTAAGGAAGGAGTGGGGGGAAAGATATTAAAACGCCCATAAAAGAAAGTTTTTTAAAAAACACTGCTGGATAGAACAAAAATACCACTTTATCTAACACTACTGAAATTATATTGTTTTTTCTGTGTTCTTAATGATGACTTGTTCTATGAACAATATGTTAAATGTAAACCATACACAGGAACACTTTGTCTGATATTGCATCTTATTCAGCACAGCAATTCAAAAGCTGATTTTCACAAATTTAATTACGCGTGTAGATTTTAGAATACAAACATTCTTGCATAAGTACATAATCACAACTTTTTGCAATATGTTCTTGATAAGTTGAGAGGCCAAGGTCTTCATAAATTGAAAGATCCCAGATTTTTGGCATATATAATGCGTCTTATATATATAAAATATGACATCTTTAACCCTGAATCATTTTCCATGTATCTGGTTCACCACACTGTTAATAACTAACCAATAATAATTACTAATGGACACGCCCATAACACATATGCCAAAGTTTCTTCAAATTTATTACTTTTCCAGCATAGAAAGGATGAGAACCAACCTTTTAAAAACATTTGTAGAGGGAGTCCAACAAACTCTAAAGAGGAATTTTCTGAACTAAATGACTTTTTAAGCCTCAAGAATGATTCCCAGGAGAAGTGTACATGGAAGAAAAAATAATGAAAAGTGAAAGAAATTAGAGTAAAATGTAATGACTGCAAAAAAGTACAGGTTCTGGGGGAAAAAAATAACAGCAAGATAGACCCATGAGTAAAAAGTGGCTATAAGGAAAGAGGGTATGAAAATTCCTGGGAACAGAGAGGATTGACTAAATTTACATTGAAATCTGTAGTTTAAAAAAACCCCTACAATTGGTAGAATTAATAGAATTCAGATGGAAAGATCTTCTTAATGGCATACAGAAAAAGAATGAATCCTGCAAAAATGACAATGAGAAAAAGATACTGCACATTGTAGATAAATATTGTCAAAAAAAGGAGAGTATATCCTACCTTTATTTTGTGCAATTTAAAGTGGCATTATGTTCCCCCTCCTAATATTCCCTCAACAACCCTGTGATAAAGGTTGGTATGAGGATCACAGAAGAGCTCAAAGTCACCAGGCTAGATCATTGGTGTTAGATCCTTACAAGAATCAACTGTAGACTCTCTGGGTAAGACGGATCTTTTTTATTAGAACTGCAAGTAACGGTTTCACAACAAGTAACAAGACAACAACATGGCCGTGCCTGGCAGCTATATATATCCCGGGCTGCCAGGCTGAGCCAACCAATCCTCTTGCAGTATTTTCCCGCCCAAAGAATATGGGGTGGGTACAAGGCCTAACTGTCCTCTGGACACAACAATTGGGTCTCCTCAAACAATAATTTTGACATAGCCTCAGTATTTTTTTACCTCAACAACTTTATGAAGTGTGGACTTCAGCTGGGGAATTCTGGCTCCAAATGTTTTAAGGTTGATAAATAGTGATCTAAATATAGAAAAAGCAAAAGTCTCAAATGCAGTCATCAGGGGGGCCACACAATTCGTACAATGATATAAAATGTTTTTCTAACATGAGAATATTTTTAGTTGTCGAAAATTATTACAGTATGCAATGAAACATAAACGTATAAAATAAAAATATTTTGCTAGAGTCAAAACTATATTTTGTGAGTTTAACACGGCCATGGATCACTGCGTTTTGTATTTCCCTAAGCACTGTTCTATCATTTATTTGCTATAGAAAAATAATACAAAATCAACGGAAATTAATCATTTGTCGAGGTTTATCTTCTCAGAAAAAGCAATTCTGCATGAAAGTTATTTTTCAATTTTGCCAAAAAGTAAAAATGGTATTGATAGTTTTCAAACAAAAATTTAATTTAAATTTAATTTTTTATAAGAAAATATGTGTGTGTGTGTGTGTGTATGTATGTGTGTGTGTATGCTTTTTCTGTCGAATCACCCTGGTATATCCAAATATGGGAGGAGCTTAATGCTTCCTTTTGCCTCTCAGCCCAACCCAGATTAATTAACTGCCTTGGAAATCACCCTGGGTTGGGCCGAAAAGCAAAAGAAAACATTAAGCTTCTTCCATATTTGGATATACCACCATCTTCTATTTTTTCCCTCTAATTCCTTGAGGTTTTTCTGCTCACTGTTGACCCATTAGCTACCTGTTTCATCAAACTGTCTTTTCTTCAGAAGTAATAAAGTTTGATATCATTTGATAGATAGCAACTAGGCACTGTATAGCACTAAGAATTAGGAGTATTTTTTTCTGAAAACTATAAACTTGCTGTTTATCAAGATATATTATCTGTCTCTGCTCAGCTACCTTTCTAATCATGCTTTAAAGAGGGAAAAAAGTTATCTATTTCTTCAGGCAGTAAACATTTCTGCAAAATTTGAGATTTTACATTTTGATGTAGGAAATGCTGATGCCATTCATATTCAACAGCTAAAAGCAATGACTAAAAGACTAAACAATGTCATTTGGCGGGTCCCGGGGAAGAGCCTTCTCTGTGGCGGCCACGACTCTGTGGAACCAGCTCCCCCCGGAGATTAGAACTGTCCCCACCCTCCTTGCCTTTCGTAAACTCCTTAAAACCCACCTCTGCCATCAGGCATGGGGGAATTGAAACATCCCCCCAGGGCCTATACAATTTATGTATGGTATGTTTGTGTCTGCTTTAATAACGGGTTTTTTTAATTTTTTTAAATTATTAGATTTGTCATGAATTGTTTTATTTATTTATTTGTTTGTTTGTTTATTTATTTATTTATTTATTTATTTATTTATTTATTAGATTTGTATGCCGCCCCTCTCTGTAGACTCGTTGCTGTTGTGAACCGCCCTGAGTCTACGGAGAGGGGCGGCATGCAAATCTAATAAATAAATAAAAGTTTCTGGGTAATATGTAGGTCAGGGGTGTCAAACTCATCATGGAAGTGTCATGTGATGTATTGGGACTCTCCCCCCCGCTGGCCAGGCCTAGGCATGGCCAGCATGTAATGCATCTGGCCCGCAGCCCTTGAATTTGACAACCCTGATGCAAATTAATGTCTGGCAAGAAAATAAACCAGCTTTTCTTCACTATAACAACTACTATTAGAATCACAGAGCTGGAAAGGATTTTGGAGGTCTTCTAGCTCAACCCCAGACAAATGGTTGTCCAATATTTTTTTCCTGAAAACCTCCAGCAATGAAACAGTCACAACTCCAGGAAGCAAGCTGTTCCATTAATTAATTGTTCCCACTTAGGAAATTCTTCATTTCCAGGTTGAATTCCCCTCTGACCAGCTTCCACCTGTTGCTTCTTGTTTTGCCTTCAGGTGCTATGGAGAATAAATCCACTGCCTCTTCCCTGTGGAAACTCTTGGAAGGCTGCTGTCAGGTCTTCCCTAAGCCTTCTTCATTAGGCTAAACATATCAAGATCCCTTAGCTGTTCATAATACAACTCAGCTAGATGCCTTATCATACTTGTTGCTCTTCTTTGCATCTTTCTAGGATTTCAGCCTCTTTTTTGGTATCATGGTGGCCAGAATTGGATGCATTGTTCCAAATGTGTCCTCACTATTGCAGTATAGCAGGGGTCTCCAACCGCCGGTCCGCGGACCGGCACCGGGCCGCTGGGGGTTTTCAGCCGGTCCGCGGCGCCAGGGCCCCCTCGGCCTTTCCGCGCTGCCCACCGCCCGCCCGATTTGCCCCCTCTGCTCCTCTGCCACCTCCTGCCTTTCACCGCAGCTCCTCCCGCACCCGGAACGCACGCCCTGCCCGCCTCACATTTGCCGAGAGGACTTTCGCCCCGGGCTCTCAGCAAGGGGGCTGCATGAGAGGCGGGGCCGGCGGAAGGTGATATTCAATGTCGGGGGCGCACGGGCGGTCTTGCGCGCGCTCCCTATCTCCCTGCTAGCCCACTCGGAATACGTATTCAAAATAAGAAAAGCCTTCGCCGGCAAAGGCTTTTCTTATTTTGAATACGTATTCCGAGTGGGCTAGCAGGGAGATAGGGAGCGCGCGCAAGACCGCCCGTGCGCCCCCGACATTGAATATCACCTTCCGCCGGCCCCGCCTCTCATGCAAACCCCCTTGCTGAGAGCCCGGGGCGAAAGTCCTCTCGGCAAATGTGAGGCGGGCAGGGCGTGCGCGCGTCACCGCTGAGAAGAACGGAGAGAGAACGAGAGTGAGTGAAAGCAACAGACAGCAAGATAGAGAGAAAGTGAGAAAGAGAGAGTGAGAGAAAGGGGGGGAGAGAAAGAGATAGCAAGAGAGAGAGAACAAGAGAGAGAAAGAGCGTGAGAAACAAAACAAGAGAGAAAGAGAGAGAGAGAGAAAGCAAAAGAGACAGAAAGAAAACAAGAGAGAGAAAGTGAGAAGAAGAGAGAGAAAGAGGGGGAGAGAGAGAGAAAGAGAGAGGGGGGAGAGAGAGAAAGAGAGGGAGAAAGAGAGGGAAAGGGGGAAGAGATAGCAAGAGAGGGAGAGAGAAAGAGAGAGGGAAAGGGGGAGAGAGGGGGGAGAGAAAGAGGAGATAAAGGAAGAGGAGAGAGAGAAAGGAAGAGAAAGAAAGAAAGAGGGATAGAAAGAGAGAGAGAGTGAGAGATGCTCAGTGAGCCTTTCTTTGAAGTTGCCTTTCTTTCTTTCTTTCTTTCTTTCTTTCTTTCTTGCTCTTTTTCTTTCTCTCTTTTACCTTTCCTTCCTCTATTTCTTTTCTTTCTCCTTCCTACCTTCTTCCCTCCCTCCCTCCAGTCCTTCCTCTCTTACTCTCCCCTTTCATAAGTTTCCTTGCTTCCTTCCTCTGTTCCTGTCCCTTCCCTCTTTCCTTCTTTCTTCCTTCCTTCCTTCCTTTCCTCCCTTCCTTTCCTCCCTCCATTTCTTGCTTTCCTTTTCCTTCCTCCCTTCTTTCCTCCCTCATTCCCTTCTTTCACTCCTTCCTCTCTTACTCTCCCCTTTCACACCTTTCTTTGCTTCTTTGCACCCTTCTTCTGTTCCTGTACCTTCCCTCTTTCCTTCCTTCCTTCCCACCCTCCGTCCATTCATTCACCCATTCCTCTCTTGATCGCCCCTTTTACGGCGCCGCTGACAGCTAGCTCCCCCCCCCCCACCGGGCCATGGAAAACTGGTCTAGTTGAAAGCCGGTCCCTGGTGCAAAAAAGGTTGGGGACCTCTGCAGTATAGAGTGGTATTATTACTATGACTACTAACAGGGATTGAATTCTCCACCTTTAATCTAATTGTTCCTTAGTAATTCTAATAAATGCTGCCCCACCCAAAACCCCTCCATTGTTCTCTTTCAATTTAATGGAAAAGTTCAGTTCCATTTTTGCTGTGTATTGTAATCTACAAAGAGATTCATATAGAAAATAAAATTTTGTTGAAATTCTCAGGGGAAGGTTGTAGGTTTCTGGTATGTATCTTAGTTATGTGTTAGCCAAAAGTAAATGTTCTGTTTTTATTTTAGAAGGTTTTTGTCATCAGCCTGCAGCTTGCTTAGCTTCTGTATTTCAATTAAATCTCAAGGAATACAAGAGGGTTTCTCAAATTGGAAAGCATTGCCTGGTAGGGAGAATGCAGAGATAGAGTGAGATTGAAACAGAAGAAAAATGTTGTCAGCAATCTCTGCCAGCTCTTGTCCATAAAATCTGCTTATCTTTCCTTCTTGCAAAGAAATTTTACAGATGCTCCAAAGCATCTTGCAAATAAAATGGAGAAACAGCTAGTATCATTTTTGACAAATCAGACAGTCAATGTCTGTGGATTTGAAGGGAAGTAATGTTGCTCATCATTACTGTTCAGTGCTTAGAAGACATAATCAAACTTGTTCTGTGTCATTCCTGGTCGGTTCTAGTACCTATTGGTGCTTTGTGCAAGTTTTAACCTGTAATCTAGGTGCCTGCTGGGTTCAGCTCAGGGACATATGTCTAGAAATGGAGATGTACTTCAAAAAGGGCCAGCTGTATGAATCTTCCTCTCATCCCATATAGAAAGAATGATTCATAGAAGCACGTACTCATGTGGTTGAGACTCTTAAGTGCTTTCCTGAATCTGGGCCATAGATAATGAAATCAGTCTTTGGAAAGAGACATTGGGTGGAGGAGATGATGAGGTGCAGGTGTCTAATCACTCGGTGCCTGAGCTGGAAACAAGCAAGGAGACTGCTTACTTTGATCTCTAAAAGGATGAACAAAAATGTTGCTAATAACTATCAGGAAGATATGAGAGAAAGAAGTCCAACCTTGCAGAGCCCAAACTATCTCACAGGATTGGTATTATGGGAAAAATTGAAAGTGCATTAGATATGTTTGCTGCCTTGAGTTATTTATTAAAAATAATAAAGGCAAGATAGAAATAAAAGTAAATAGGCACTGTGAGTCATAATATCACTCTTCCAGAGTTGTAAAATCACCATCCAACTACATTTCAGATGAAATAAACAAGATCATAACATGAACATTGATTTTTGTTTCTCTATTTTTTTCAACTTTCTGTTCTCTTATGACAATTGGGTTATAAAAATAAGCAAATCTTTCACTTTAGGTTGACTTCATGTGGATTGAAATCTTGATCTAACCACACAATTGCAGTACAATCCTATATTATTTATTCAAGAATAACTCCCACTAAACTGAATCAGTCTTGCTTCCAGAAACCTTTTTACCAATAGCTGGATTGCTTTTCCTCTTGCTTGAACAAATCCAGACCAGTTTAAAAAATGCAGTTAATGATACAATGAAATAAGTATATTGTGAGAGACCATTGTGAACAAAACAGCAAAAGTCCTATCACTGTGTGCAGTGTTCCCTCAAATTTTTTTTGGGGGTGGGCGGAAAAGTATAGTGTCTGAGCGGCAGTCCCTTTGGGACTGGACGGCACAGAAATATTAAATAAATAAACAAACAAACGAACAAATAAATAAAAACCCCACCCTGTTTTGCCTCAGAGAATTTCAAAATAAAATACTGTACTGTGTGTCTATAACAGTGAGCTCATAATAGGGCAACTCTATCAATATCAAAATGCCACTTAAATAGTTGAGCTAGTTTCAAACTATATTTTGATTTTCTTTCTCTCTTCCTTACTCCCATTCTTTTTCTTTCTCTTTTCCTTCCTCTCTTTTTTCTATCTGTTTCTCTCTCTTCCTCTCTCTCTCCTTCCCTCTCACTCTTTCCCTCTCGGCTTCTGGGCAGGTTTGGAAAACTCTGAGTTGATGATGATTTTTAAGTGAGCGATTGCTCACTGCTCAGCTTAGAGGGAACTATGACTGTGTGTAGCTCGGATCTTGGATGATTTAATTGAAGAGATGGGTCTCTAATTCTGTCTGTAGCAGAAAAACACTCTTAATTCGCCTTAAACTCATAAATCAAGCAACCACAAAATATAACTACAGGATAAGCACTAGATATTCATTGAAACCTATCCAGGAATCTCAACCCTCTCCTATTAGAGAATTGTATTAGTGTGGGAGATGACAAGACTACACCTGAGGGAAGAATCAAATATGACATTAGTTTTGAGTTCCTGTGGTCAAGTTTCAGCCCACCTTAAATTCTTTTGATTCTTATCTACCATTAATTTGCTTTGACTGTTAATAGTTCAGATTCTTGTAGAGAGCTTAAGCCTGCAATAACCCTATACAGTGATACCTCGTCTTACAAACGCCTCGTCATACAAACTTTTCAAGATACAAACCTGGGGTTTAAGATTATTTTGCCTCTTCTTATAAACTATTTTCACTTTACAAACCCACCACCGCCACTGGGATGCCCTGCCTCCGGACTTCCATTGTCAGCGAAGCACCCGTTTTTGTGCTGCTGGGATTCCCCTGAGGCTCCCCTCCATGGGAAACCCATCTCCGGACTTCCGTGGTTTTGTGATGCTGCAGGAGAATCCCAGCAGGGGCATCCCAGCAGCACAAAAACGGGCACTTCGCTGGCAACGGAAATCCGGAGGTGGGGTTTCCCAGAGAAGGGAGCCTCAGTGAAATCGCAGCATCGCAAAAACACAGAGGTCTGTAGGTGGGGTTTCGTGGATTTCGGTGTTTTTGTGATGCTGCAATTTCGCTGAGGCTTCCCTCGCTGGGAAACCCCATCTCCAGACTTCTGTTGCCAGCGAAACGCCCATTTTTGCAATACTGGGATTCCCCTGCTGGGATTCCCCTGCAGCATCACAAAAACGCAGAAGTCCAGAGGTGGGGTTTCCCATGGAGGGGAGCCTCAGGGGAATCCCAGCAGCGCGAAAATGGGCGCTTCGGCTGGCAAAAGGGGTGAATTTTGGGCTTGCACGCATTAACCGCTTTTCCATTGATTCCTATGGGAAACATTGTTTCATCTTACAAACTTTTCACCTTAAGAACTTCATCCCAGAACCCATTAAGTTTGTAAGACAAGGTATCACTGTATATTCATTTGAACTGCCTGGACTCCTGATTTTCTGTGCTTGAGAGATAGCTCCTTCTTATATGTGAGTTTATTTATTTTTAATATATAAATTTTATTGTATAGAATTGAACTGGAAAACATGCTGTTGTGGCTGGCAAGTGGTTCCTTTTTTGGACCCATCAACAACCTCTGAAACTTGAAGAGTTTCTGGGTTTTTGTTTAATGGAACATATCTCATTTAGTACAATGTCCTCAAACTAAAAAAAACCCCTTTGCCATAATGTAGAAACAATAAGTATTCCAACTTATTTTCTAATAATTCTGGTTTTCATGATTTAGTGATGTTATTACATGTTCACATGACCAGATTGTCCTCAATTTTCAGTTACCACCACATTTTAAAAAATGTGATTTCCAACTACATAAAGTTATATATCCCATCCCTGTGCTGAATACCAATGAAAAATTTAAATTTAAATTGAAGTAAACAATGTCAAATCTGTATATTATAGGCATTTAAGCCCCAATGGTGAATGTTCAAATCCCTTTCTACTGCTGCCACATTTCTGCAGATATTCCATAAATTCCTGTAATCTTGTAGTTTGGAAATAACTGGAGTGCTGATTTAATTTTACCGTTTCATACTAAAAAGCTTTTATTTGTAGGAATGTATATAGGTAATGACATCTCTGCTGTACAGTATTCAATATATATTGAACAATTATTCTTCATTTGCTGTTCTTCAAATCAGTTACTGTCTTTTTCTGATGTTCTTTACCTCATCAGTCTGAGGTTGGATCCTTTGGGGTTTGAGTAATCTTTGGAAAAGCTTCTTTGATTTTCTATCATTGTTTCCATCTTTGATGTATTTACAGATGTTGTAAACACTTGCTTCTTTTAACAGCCCTCTGAAATTCTTTGTTAAGTTCCTTTTTTAAAGTTTTTTCAACTAACATAGACTTTATAGATTTCGAAGACATGGAAGACAACAAACCCGAGTTTAGAAAAATGGGAATATAACAGACAAATCAAGAAAAGAAACTGGACATGGCACAGCTGTGACAAGAAATCCTGGAAAGCTTTGAAGTCTCTATTTAAATGCAAAGAGTGATGAAAGATCAAATCCTATAATCCATATGAATGATTTAAAGGTCAAGATTCTATAGAGCAAAAAGGATATAAGTTCTCCAGGGCAACCCAGACAAAAAGACAATTAAATGAACTTATTCTACTTTATGGTAAAGGGTGTACAGTGGTCAGTGTTCCCTTGATTTTTGCGGAGGATGCGTTCTGAGACTGCCCGCGAAAGTCGAATTTCCGCGAAGTAGAGATGCGGAAGTAAATACATCATTTTTGGCTATGAACAGTATCACAAGCCTTCCCTTAACACTTTTAACCCCTGAATTACCATTTCCCATTCCCTTAACAACCATTTACTCACCATTATTACTGGTACTCACTATTGAATAAGACACTTAGTGATCCTGAATTTATAAACATAATTATTTATTAACAATAATTATTATTTTTGCTATAACAATGCTGATTGGCCGAGATTTCGGCCAATCAGCAATGGCAGATGAAAGTTTGGCGATGACGTATGACATCATTGGGCGGGAAAAAACGTGATATAGGAAAAAACCGCAAAGTATTTTTTAATTAATATTTTTTGAAAAACTGTGGTATAGGCTATTTGCGAAGTTCGAACCCACGAAAATCGAAGGAACACTGTATAACAGATTTTTACAAGTCTAATAGTACAAATTTTCTGTCCTTTTTCTTTTTTCTTCTAGTTTAGCTTCTATTTTTACTACGGGTATCAAAGGCTTTATTAAAAATGGATTAGATCCCCCTATACTGTAAAGTAGTGTACTTTGCTACCTTTGATCACTATGTTGTTCTGAAGGCCAGGAGGACTGGCATTGGTGATTGTCAAGTTTGACTTGCTTGGGAAAGACCCTCCCATCCCTGGCAGGACATGGTTATGTCAGGGTTGTAACTTGCTCTCAATATTCTTATGTCACTTAGAAGTAGGGGTGGGCTACTGCCAGGATGGGAGGGGAATGCAGTGGGGTAGCAAAAAATGGAGCTCCACCCCGGAGCACCCAATTTGTACTGAAAAATGTTGGAAAAAAATGCAGGGCATCTGTATTATCCACAGTGTGGTAGTAAAAAAATTGGTAGCCCTTCACTGCTTAGAAGCATGGATAACAATGAATAAATGCAATAAAGTTAAGCAAATTGTAAAGAAAGCGGCCAGACCAGAAATAATGGCACTACAGCTTGGCCATCTACTTCTTTTTTTAAAGGACTAAAAATTTGATGTATTCATTATCAAGAAAATTAACCCTGCTCCTATTGGGAAAAAATTAGAAGTCAGATCAGCTTTAATACTGATAGCTGAGCTTAGCTCTCATCCACACTGCCAGGCCTAACTCGAAAGTTTATTATTCAGTTAGTACAGGGTTAGAACATATTGTTGTCCACATGAAAGAAACTAAGAGAACATGAATGGAGCTTGAAACTTACTTTGTGGCGGCAAGCCTTGCCGCCACAAAGTAGGTCTGATAGGCAGAATAGAAACATCATTGAATCTATGTAGCCCTTTTGAATCTATATGAATCTATTTACTGCTTGCTAACTTGTTTCATTGAGTTTATTTGATAAAAGTGTTGATTCAGAACATTCTTTTTCATGCTTTGTGCAGCTTCTGCAATTATTTCATGTGTTAAATGGCCCTTATGATTAGGAATTTTATTTTAAAATTTAGTGATACAGTATCTGCTTTCTTGCTATATCTACAGTTCTTTAATTACTCCATTCTTTGAAAAGATAAAGACTCAACCTTGATCTTCTTTGATCCAAAAGGTACATCTTTAATAGGTTGGAAACTTTAAATTTCTTACTACAAGGGGGCTGAAGATACTCAAATGAGTAATAGCTTTTCTTTTCTTTTACTTATTAAGAATATCATCCCTGGATGATATTCCTGGATCTCAGTGCTTCCTTATTCTTAACTTTTTTGTCCTTTGCTTCCTGACTGATGAGACAAAGTAGTCTGAGGCCAGCTGAAGGAATATTTTTTGATCTAACATCATGACTGGACAGCCATTTGCCAATTAAATGGATCCCTCTTATTTAAAAAACAGATAGAAAATTCCCACAGATATATTGAAAAACTTTATAAAGGGTATTTATTTTATAACATTCTACTCCACCATTTCCAGGATCAGCTAGCTCCATACAAGAACTGAAATCTTGAACAAAAATCAGAATGCTTCTTATCAGTGTTTTTCAACCTCAGCAACTTATAGATTAATGGATTTCAATTCCCAGAATTCTCTACCCAATACAGTAGTACCTCTAGATACGAGTTTAATTCGTTCCAGAACCGAGCTCGTATGTGGATCAACTCGCATCTCGAACGAATGCCTTTAGACGTTGTTTTTCCCTGCCGAGATAACCAGAAGCAAGGATTCTTGCGCCATCTAGTGGAAGCTCGGATCGTATCCCTAATTTGAGCTCCGGTGTCGAACAGAAATTTCGCTCCCGTCGTGGCTCGTAACTTGGAATACTCGCATGTGGAGCAGCTCGTATCTAGAGATACTACTGTATACTGATTGGGGAATTCTAACATTTTAAAGTTGCTAATGTTGAGAATGACTGTTCTGTATAACTGCTACCTTTAGATGTTTTAGTTGCAATTATTAACTGCTACTTTTAACAACTACAGATATGAATTCGATCTGGGTTGTAATAGGGCTTAAAATTGTATTGGATGACTCCTTCTTTTTACTAGAGATGTTGACAGCATAAAATCTTTTTCTTATTAAAGATTAACTAAATTTATGATAATACCATCTGGAGAAACTCATGTCAATGTAAGTAGGAACAAGCCCTTGGAATCATTTAAATGTAAATGCCCCCCTCTGTTCTTTGGGCTCAGAAAATGAAATTTAGAACTATTAATGGATTTCAAATAAATGGAAATGGATTTATAGTTAATGGACATATAGGCTACCATCCAGAAAGCAACTTTAAGTGAATTCAAGCAATTATTTGAGTACAGTGGAACAGTAAAGTCAAGGAATATTACATATTTCTTTTGAAATTTGAAATGTTAAATATTTGGGGAGAAAAAGCAACCCTTGATGCTTGAAAACAAATACACGAGGTCCTTCCTTTAGAACTACTAATGCTGTGCCCTGGATTGTTCCAATATAATCTATCTCAAGCGAATGTCAGCCTTAATTAAGCATAAGGGGAACGTTTGGTAGGGAAGGTTTGCCTATTTGCCGATGACTCTAAAGTGTGCAATAGGGTTGATATTCCTGGAGGCGTCTGTAATATGGTAAATGATTTAGCTTTACTAGATAAATGGACAAAGCAATGGAAACTGCAGTTTAATGTTTCCAAATGTAGGATGCTTGGCTGCATAGCTAGAGGTATAACAAGCAGGAAGAGGGAGATTATGATCCCGCTATTTAGAATGCTGGTGAGACCACACTTGGAATACTATGTTCAGTTCTGGAAACCTCACCTACAAAAAGATATTGACAAAATTCCAGGTCCAAAGATGGGCTACAAGAATGGTGGAAGGTCTTAAGCATAAAACTTATCAGGAAAGACTTAATGAACTCAATCTATATAGTCTGGAGAACAAAAGGAAAAGGGGGGACATGATCAAAACATTTAAATATATTAAAGGGTTAAATAAGGTCCAGGAGGGAAGTGTTTTTAATAGAAAAGTGAACACAAGAACAAGGGGACACAATCTGAAGTTAGTTGGGGGAAAGATCAAAAGCAACATGAGAAAATATTATTTTACTGAAAGAGTAGTAGATCCTTGGAACAAACTTCCAGCAGACGTGGTAGATAAATCCACAGTAACTGAATTTAAACATGCCTGGGATAAACATATATCCATCCTAAGATAAAATACAGAAAATAGTATAAGGGCAGACTAGATGGACCATGAGGTCTTTTTCTGCCGTCAGTCTTCTATGATTCTATGTTTCTATAATAAAACCCCTTGATTTTAAGAAAAGTTAATCACATATTTAACTCCATACTGTTTCATAGACAAAAGCAATGTTATAAATTGATAAAGATCAGGTAGCAGGTTTTCAGGGACCAGAGTAATCTGTAATTTTTCCTGGCACCTTTTCTAAAGAACTAGAGAAACCCAAAGTTGAAAGGGGCCATTTAGACCTCTATGTCAAACTTCCTGCTTAATGAAGGAACAAAATAGAGCATCCCAGACAGATGTTTGTGTACTTTAAAACCATACATCACAATGTACTCCCTGTTGGCGACTACTTTACCTTTAGCAACAACAACAGAAGAGCATGCAATAGATACAAACTAAATGTAAATCGCTCCAAACTAGACTGCAGAAAATACGATTTCAGCAATAGAGTGGTTAACGCCTGGAATTCTCTATCGGGTTCTGTTGTTTCTTCCCCCAATCCCAATATTTTGAACCTTACATTATCTACAATAGACCTCTCCCCTTTTCTAAGAGGTCTGTAAGGGGCGTGCATAAGTGCACTTTTGTGCCTACCGTTTTTATCGTTTCTACCTCTACTTTATACTTATATTTTGTTAAACATACTACAATACAATACTATATTCGTATGACAAATAAAATAAATAAATAAATAAATGAATGAATAAATATTTGCTGAAATTTACGACATTTTCTTAACTTGGAAACTGACCTTCCTGGAATTTAAATCCATTTTTTATGTTTTATACTTTTCTCTTTGCAATGCTAATTTTATTTTTTATTTTATCTTTATTGATTAGATTTGTATGCCGCCCCTCTCCGAAGACTTGGGGCGGCTCACAACAGTAATAAAAACAATATAGCAGTGGAACAAATCTAATATTAAAAAACATATAAAACCCTATCATTATTTTTAAAAAACCAAACAGCACATTCATACCAAACATAAAACAAAGTATTAAAAAAAGCCTGGGGGAAATGTGTCTCAACTCCCCCATGCCTGGCGGTATAAGTGAGTCTTGAGTAGTTTACGAAAGACAGGGAGGGTGGGGGCAGTTCTAATCTCCGGGGGGAGTTGGTTCCAGAGGGCCGGGGCTGCCACAGAGAAGGCTCTTCCCCTGGGGCCCGCCAAACGACATTGTTTAGTCAATGGGACCCGGAGAAGGCCAACTCTGTGGGACCTTATTGGTCGCTGGGATTCGTGCGGTAGCAGGCGGTTCCGGAGGTACTCTGGTCCAATGCCATGTAGGGCTTTAAAGGTCATGACCAACACTTTGAATTGCTGGAAAATGCTGGAAAAAATGGAAGAAAAGAGGAAAATGTGAACAGACCCAGTCACAGTGCACACCCTTGGGTGACTTGAAAGAACAGGTTTCTGGTCATACAGAATATTCTTCTCCAGTTACTTGACAAAGTTGATCCAGAAACAAATCCCAATTTGGCAAACAAGAGGGAACTTCAGGGATTTTATTCTTTCTAGTATATTTGAACCAGGGGTGGATTCTTCTTACCTGCTGCTACTGGTGTGCTGCGCGCGAAGCATGAGGATTCTCATGCGCATGTGTCTGCTACGCACATGTGCATATCTCCAGCATGATTTTGCTTCCACAGAAGCAAAAATGCACCAAAATATTGTGTGGGGATGCCCGTGCACATCAGATTTTGGCGATTTTTTGTTTCCACGAATACATGGAAGCAAAAAAAATGCTGAAATCTCATGCATGCGAGCTTTCCCTCATAGGATTTTGCTTCTGCACATGTGCAAGATGCAAAAAAGACAAAAAATTGAGGGGGAAAAGATGGCACCAGAGCAGTCACGCACAAATTGCGCAATCTGGCAGCTACTGCTGGAAGGAGTCGCTTACTGCACCGGCAGCAACCCACCACTGCTTTGAACCCAATTCTTAGCAAATTAATTTATACAAATTAGAATATACACTTTTTAAATTGTATTTTTTTTAAAAAAACATGCCAAATAATTCAATGAAAAGCATAGTAGAACATTGATTTGTTCCACTTCTATATTGTTTTTATTACTGTTGTGAGCCGCCCGAGTCTTCAGAGAGGGGCGGCATAAAAATCTAATAAATAATAAATAATAATAATAATAATAATAATAATAATAATAATAATTAAAGGAGAGGGGATTTTCAAAAATTGAAGTAGATCCAGGGCTCTTAAATTCCTTAATCTGCTTTGTGATTTGATGTAAACATTAGCCATAAATTTAGGGAAATTATGTAATGCTCCATATAAACTTCATTAGTAGCTTTGTTGTGTCCCAGACAACCTTTCGTCTGGTCTTTTATCCCTTTTACAATTTTGTCAAAGGTAATGCTTATTAGCAACTGCAAATCTGCCAGCACCTCTGCTAAGATGAGACATTTTTCACAGCCATCCCATTGACACGCCTACTTTCCCCCTCTTCCCTGTCCTACTCTGAATTTACACATACTCCTCTCCTGATGTCTTCCTTGGATACATCTGTTAAAAAGCATTTAGTTATAAAACACTATAATTAGCTGACTGGCTATACTGGAATGACTGAAAACAATTCTGATTTCCAGAATTTTCTCAGTCTAGACTGCATCAGAGTGTCTTTATGGAACCTTTATCTTGTGTTTTTCATGCCACAATTCATGCTATGATTTAACAAGATTATTTATGTCGGTATAGAGCCGGAAATATGGAAGACAGCACCAGGCTGCCCAAGAAATATAATATTTGAAGCAGTATTAGCCTAGTCTTTCAAGAGGTGATCGATGAACTGTGACTTGAAACTCTGTTTAAATTATGTGAAATAAAGCAAGTCACTTTTACTCGCTTGAACTTTTCTATCTATATTCTCTTTCTGTTGCATTTCAACATGCATAAAGCAAAAGAAAATAAAAGAGGAGGAGGAGGAGGAGGAGGAGGAGGAGGAGAAGAAGAAGAAGAAGAAGAAGAAGAAGAAGAAGAAGAAGAAGAAGAAGAAGAAGAAGAAGAAAGAGAGGGGGGAAGGGGGAGAGAGAGAGAGAATATGAGAACACACTTTAAAATATCCAGCATGATTCTCATGGGGATGTTTCTGTCCGGAGACATTTGTAGGAAAATATCTCTCCAATGATATATGGAATATTGGGAAGCTTGACATTCAGAAAAATAATCCATCACTACACACATAAAGATAAACCACATTTACACATCATTCAAAGAGTTTAGAACAGTCGTTCCCAAAGTAGGGCCCACATCTCACAGGGGGACAATTTGATTTTTAATGGGAGCAATTGGAACCTTGTTTAAACCAAGTTAATAGCATTTTAGGATTCCTCTGCAAGAGTAGGAGTTCACTTTTTGAATAGTAAGAATTAAATGTCACAGGGAGGACATCAGGATTTTAGAGATGCTTAAGTGGGGCATGGCCAAAATAAAAAAGGTTGCAAGCCACTGTTTAGAAGGGAAACAAAAAGACCTGAACATATAATTTCCAGCAGCCTAAACAGAGATAAGAAGGGATTAGTACCAGAAAAGCTATCAAATAGATAACAATACTTTAATCAAAGAACTAGAAAGAAGAAAGCCATACCCCACCAACATTGTAGGGCAAATTATTGTATATAAACATGGGGACAACCCCACTCCCAGCACTGATGATGTTACTTAGTAAGATGTAGGAGAAGGACTGGGAAAGTTAGGGGACAGGTGAAAAGAGGGATCACCTTAAATTACTACATAACCACAAATGAACTACCAGTAAATTCAATCCCTCCCCAACTGCTATGAATTCTCCACAGTTCAACCCTAGACCATAGACATTCATTTCTACTGGAACAGCCATAAAGTCAATTCCCATACCACTATTTGTCTTTCTTTGCAAACTGAAGCTATAGAAGAATATTTGATAGTTCTATGCTATACTCCCAGTTCATGCAGGACCATAATGTTGTACAGCGATACTGATTTCTGAACAGAATTATAATGTATATTCATCTCAATATGCATATTTTTTCATCTCTTTATGTAAGTTTCATTTGTTGCTCAGAAAAAGAGATAATGATGGAATGTATATCACAATAAGCAATGATTTACAAAGCTTGATGGTTCAGTTTATATACACTAAACTATATCAAAACCATATTATGGCTTAGTGAAAACATGAACCCAGCCAATTTAGAAAATACTACTTGAAGTAATAAATTTTAACTACTTAATGTTTTTCAAATGAGGTTTGTATTATGGAAAAGCTAATAAAGGCATTAATTTGGATTTCAAGTTGAGTTTAACTTTGGAGCAATAGGTCAATTGTATTTTATTATTGACCTATAATTAATACAATACTATGGTCACCCTTTGCTTTTACAAACAGTATTACTACAGCAGTATCTTCTAGGTGTGTTAGAACTACAATTAAAAATCATCACAAATAACACAAAAAATAGACATTTAGTGTTGTTGCTAATGCATGTTACATTAACATTATGTGGCATTGCACTACATTAGACTACATTACATTATTATGTCAATTTTTATCCGAATCTTTTTCACAGTGTTTTTCTGAGATAAGCTTAGGGGAAAAATTAATATGTATGCTTAAACTACAGGATAAACTCTTCTATAGCAGGTTTCTTGCTGAATAATGTACAGTGTTCCCTTGATTTTCGCGGGTTCGAACTTCGCGAAAAATCTATACCACGGTTTTTCAAAAATATTAATTAAAAAATACTTCGCGGGTTTTTTCCCTATACCACGGTTTTTCCCACCCGCTGACGTCATATGCCATCGCCAAACTTTTGTCTGCTTTTAATAAATATTTTTTTTAATAAACTTTAATAAATAAACATGGTGAGTAATAATCTAACTGGTTGCTAAGGGAATGGAAAATTGCAATTTAGGGGTTTAAAGTGTTAAGGGAAGGTTTGTGATACTGTTCATAGCCAAAAATAGTGTATTTACTTCCGCATCTCTACTTCGCGGAAATTCGACTTTCGCGGGCAGTCTCGGAACGCATCCCCCGCGAAAAGCGAGGGAACACTGTATATTAAAATAAATGAAGTCACAGGTTCAAAAACTTCATGCTATCACATATCTCTTTAGTGTAATGTTAATGTCTGTTTTCGGGCACAATTCAAAGTGTTGGTTATGACCTATAAAGCCCTACATGGCATAGGATCAGACTATCTCCAAGACCGCCTTCTGCCGCATGAATCCCAGCGACCGGTGAGGTCCCACAGAGTTGGTCTCCTTAGGGTCCCGTCGACCAAACAATGTCGGCTGGCGGGACCTAAAGGAAGAGCCTTCTCTGTGGGGCCCCCGGTCCTCTGGAATCAGCTCGCCCCAGAGATTCGCACCCTCCTCGCCTTCCGAAAGAGTTTAAAAACTCATCTTTGCCGCCAGGCTTGCGGTTTTTAGATCTGACCAATGAATGTTTTCAGTATGATTGTTGAATGATTGGTTTGATAGGTTTTCTTTTAATTGAATTTAATGGTTGTTTTAATGTATTATTAATTGGATTCATATTATTGTTCTGTTTTTGTACATGCTGTGAGCCGCCCTGAGTCCTCAGAGAGGGACGTCATACAAATCCAATTAAATAAAATAAATTAATGTACATATGTTCCAGTGGTGAAATCTACTTACCTTTCCTACTCTTCAGAAGCACACCCTCCACTTGCACGCAAACCACTATTGTGTATGCTTTTTCACCCTCTGTGCATGGGCAGAATGCTTTGCAAATGCAGAGGGTTAAAAAATGGTTATGGCTGGGTGGTTCTCCAAATCACCAGTGGCCAGTGCTACCAGTATCCCTGGACCAGCTGAATCAATAGCATTTCACTCCTGATATGTTCCCTAAAATTCTAAATACCAAAATGCACACACATTAAACAATGAAAACAATACAAATAAACTTTGGGAAAGGTGGATTTATTGTAAATATGTGCAACTATATCTTTATATCTTCCCCAGACTCTTTCTCTGTCTCTCAAAGGGAGGTACACCTCACAGTTTGGAAAACTCTGTATTAAATGAACTCTCTTATTGTCGTACATTTTAAAATTGAACAGAAATAAAGTTGGCTAATATGCAAGAAATTTGGAGTAGATAATTGGACAATCTTATAATGCAATGCCATTGGCTGCAAGATAGGCATATTTCGTATGATTCAAAAATTTTTCACTAGTTCAATAACTTTTACTTTTGTGGATGTATCAAACCCTCAATGAAAGTAAAAAAAGAATATTAGCTTATTTCATGCTAGAAAAATTCTACACTTAAAGACTCTTTATGGTTTAGAGTGAACCAGGATTGTGTAATAAAGTTAAACTTTAAAGATGTCAACATGTAGTTAAATGATCTTGCATTTATCCCTCTCCCCCTCCCTCCCTCTCCCCTCCCCTCTCTTTTGCAGGATATGCCTGAAGTCAGGGATTGTCTATAATCTTTTCATTATCATTATTATTAATCTGGAAGAAACTGTGAGGCCCTTCTACTAAAGAGTGGAACAAATATTTAAATTGCCTACAATTTAAAGAATTAAAAGAATTTGACTGAATACCAAGGCATAATAACTTTGTTTACTAGACACCGAACAGACAGAATTTTTTAAAATTGAACCCAAGAGCAGTGAATCTGATTACCCCTTTCTCTGCTGAAAATGTCCATCTATATATATTGATCATAGATTAAATCTATGTTTACCATATTTAGAAATCATTAAAAAAACATTTAGAAAAAAATAGAAGTTTGTGTTACTCCAATATTAATTCTACAGTTGCATATCAGCACAATTTTATGCTTGTAATCCCTCTATTTCAATAATATTTTTCTTGGCCTGCTATCTTCTACATCAGTGTTTCCCAACCTTGGCAACTTGAAGATATCTGGACTTCAACTCCCAGCTCAAACAACTCGCTGGCTGGGGAATTCTGGGAGTTGAAGTCCAAATATCTTCAAGTTGCCAAGGTTGGGAAACACTGTTCTAGATGCATAGAAGAACATTAATTACATCAATGCCAACTAGAAGTATTATATTATTGACCCGTGATTATTATTGCCTACATGATAAAAAATCAGGACTCACTGCCTACAAAGGAATGACATAAATCCTTAAGAGTTGAACCCTTTTTTATCTTTTATTCTCACTTAGTGTTCATATACAACTCGATGGATCGCTGAGATTACTTTCATTCCATTTAGCTATCCTGGTTAAAGAAAAAGTGGTGGAAGTGTGGTGATCAATAAGTTTTCCTTTCCCAAAAAGGTAGGTAAGTAGGGGACAAGAAGGAAGGAGGGAGGGAAGGAAGAAAGGTAGGTAAGAAAGATAGGTAAGTAGGGGACAGGAAGGAAGGAGGGAGGGAGGGAAGGAAGAAGGGGAGGTCAGTTCAAATCTAGTCTTAATATTAATTTATGCTCATGAACTTTGAGGAAAATAACTATGCAGATAAATACTTTTGCCCCACCTGTTTTGAAATAAATATTTTATTTGTAACCATAGTTCCCTCTAAGCTGAGCAGTGAGCAATCGCTCACTTAAAAATCATCATCAACTCAGAGTTTTCCAAATCTGCCCAGAAGCCGAGAGGGAAAGAGTGAGAGGGAAGGAGAGAGAGAGGAAGAGAAGAAGAGAGAGAAACAGATAGAAAAAAGAGAGGAAAGAAAAGAGAAAGAAAAAGAATGGGAGTAAGGAAGAGAGAAAGAAAATCAAAATCTAGTTTGAAAGTAGCTCACCTTTTTAAGTGGCATTTTGATATTGATAGAGTTGCCCTATTATGAGCTCACTGTTATAGACACACAGTACAGTATTTTATTTTGAAATTCTCTGAGGCAAAACAGGGTGGGGTTTTTATTTGTTTGTTTGTTTGTTTGTTTGTTTAGTTTAGTTTATTTAGATTTGTATTTATTTATTTATTATTTCTGTGCCGCCCAGTCCCAAAGGGACTGCCGCTCAGACACTATACTTTTCCGCCCACCCCCCCCAAAAAATTAGAGGGAACACTGTTTGTAACTACTTGTATTGCTATTTTCTTAATCAATAATTCTTGATTTCAAGAATCAAGTGAAGATGGCTTTGAAATGCATCAGGAAGAAAACAATGATCTAATTTTTTCCTGGCGCTTTAAGAGCTTTCTTGTCTTTTGCATGTTTCTTCTACTGGTGGCTCCCCCCTTTCCCCCCTCCCCTTATTACTTCTCATGGGAAACTGCTTGTGGAAGTCAGCCAGAGGTTGGACCAAAGTATCATTATTTCTGACTCATGTTTTAGTCTATGAGTCCTAGGGAAGCAATGGGAATTTTGAACAGGTGCCGAGAATCAATTTTGGATTGGATGAGGATTAAGCAGCAGAATTTTAATCCTAGTAAAATAGAGGTACAGCAGGAAGCATATGCCACAAAGGAGAATGCACAGATTAAAAAATATGTTTTAGTCATGGCCAAGCATAGATTCGAGGCGCAACTGTTTAGCACCTATGCTTATTTTTCCCCACTATGGGAATCATGGCTAGCATTATATCATGCCATAATAGACTTTGTGTTTGCCTGTTCCTGCTTTTTCTCCATTCTAGAGTTAGAAGAGAAAAATAGCAGCCTGTTCCCTGCATGTATAAAACTCTTTAGCATCATTATTACTATGCAATATATAATATATATATATAAATATATAAAATATATGAAAACACATTGCAGTGAATTGTTTCCCAGCATACAGGATTTTTTTTCCCAAGTGCAGGAGGTCTTATAAAATCAGAAACCTATTTGTGTGATCTTTTATGAATAAATTTAAATAATTGCTTTAAGTTTCACTGAGGGTAAGAAATAAACACAGTGGTACCTCTACCTAAGAATGCCTCTACTTAAGAACTTTTCTAGATAAGAACTGGATGTTCAAGATTTTTTTGCCTCTTCTTAAGAACCATTTTCTACTTAAGAACCTGAGCTCGGAAAAAATTCCCAGAAAATTTGAGAGCGGCACGAAGGCCCGGCCAGTTTCCTGCCATTCTTCCTGGGTTTATCTCTCTGGTGCAGGGTGTATGGGAGGTGCATGCTCTTCCTTGCCGCCTCAGAATCCCTCTTTTTTTCTTTTTTTAAGCCTTAAAGTTTTGGATTTTTTTTATTCCCCTCATCTCACCTTCTTCCTTCGGCAGCGACTGTCCTCCTCCTCTTCTTCCTCTTCCTCCTCCCACCCAAATTCCGAGCTGTTATTTCTTTCCTAATGGGTTTGCACACATTATTTGCTTTTACATTGATTCCTATGGGGAAAATTGCTTCTACTTACAAACCTTTCTACTTAAGAACCTGGTAACAGAATGAATTAAGTTCTTAAGTAGAGGTACCACTGTATTCCATTTACTTTTGGTGATTTAATTTTAATCTGTATCACAAAAAATTAAATAAAAGAAAAAATTAATTAAAGAACTTAACAGTGTTTTTTCATAATATACTTAGAGCTGAAATTTTAGTTTTCCTGGATTCATATATTCAGTGAACATGATTTTCTGACAGACAACATAATGTGGTCATTCTTTAGTAGCAACAATACTTGTAGCTTCAAAACATCTTCAACAAACTTTGTTAGCTTTGACTAGGATATTGGTTATCTTTAGCTTTTAAAACATATAACCGAAATAAACATTTTCATTTTTCAATGTTAGCAATTTAAAATAGTGAATAAAAATATTAAATTTCATATCAAAATATTGAATTTCACTGTACATTTTACAGGTGTTCCTTAAATGATATTGATACTATTACACTTTATTTATTTATTTATTTATTTATTTATTTATTTATTTATTATTTAGATTTGTATGCCGCCCCTCTCCGCAGACTCGTGCTGGTGGAGAAGCTGGAGGTAGATGAATATTTCCAAAGTCACAAATATCATAGGCTAGGATCAATCCATGGCCAGAAGTCAATAATAGTTCTGTCAATAGTGTTGGATGTGATACTCTGCAGAAATTAGTTTTTTCCCCATTTCAATTTTTAAAATTTTCATATAATGCTTAATAACCAATCACAGAACAAGCCAAACTATAATTTCATAATATTCAGAATACTAAATAGATCACAACCTAGTCAACTCTAATTCCAAGGGAATGGCGGAATAATGAATCAATAACTATTTATAATCAAAAGAATAAACAATAAGAGCAGGCAGTGAAGGGCCGCAAAAAAAATTTACACCACACTGTTGGCGTGGCTCATTGTGTGAGTGTGGCTTGATGGACATGTGACCTGGTGGGAATGGTTTGACAATCGTGACCAGGGTGACTTAAAGGTCATGTGACTGGGTGGGAGTGGCTTACCAACCAAAATAAGTTTTCAAATAGGTGCTTGGACTCTTTTTCAGTTGATTAAGTCACATTATTTGAATAGCCACAAAAAGGACAAACGATAGACAGCATTATTTGTTGAGCAGCACCGTAACTTGTTAAGGTTTTGTATTGAACCCACAAAGTTCAGTATGATAACAGATTAGGCAAGTAGCTCAATTTTATTTAATTGCAATAAAAGTTCAGTTCTAGATAATGATTAAAAAAATTAAAGCGTTTGTGGGTAAAAACATACTATTTAATTATTTCCTGTTTTAAAAGTAATTAAGGATCATACTAAGGTACTAGAGAAGGAAGGACAATAAAAAAAATATTAACTATTCAATAAACTGGTGCATAAACTTACTACCTCGACTGTCCCTCCCCCCCGGATAGGGTCAGTAGCCCATCACTGAGAACAGGGCTAAGCCTAGATTTGTTGTACATACTCTGAGTTGGGTTATCCAGGTGATTAATACTGAGGGTATTGATCAGTTTTTCCGCAGTTTTCATCCCCTTCTCTGCAAAGTTTCCTCAAAATTAAGGTGCAGACTGGAAAGGGAGAAAATGCCTTATGATATTTGTAGACTACATCAGGTTTGAACTGGAAGAGATGGTTGGTGGTTGCAGGTGAGGAGTTGCCTTCACGTTCAATTTCAGTGCAAAAGATACATTCCAGAAGATAATACCACCATCACTATCTCCTGAACTATTTTATTAAAGAAGACTTGCAGGGACACAGGATGAAACCTGTGCAAAAACCTGGTGAATTAATAAGTATTAAGCCCAAAGTAGACCCTGTAAAACCCACAACACTTCAATATAACTACATGAAATGAAGAAATATAAAATACTACACCACCTGAGAAAATCCCGATTCACTTTTATTAGGATTTAGTGAAAAAAACCAAAACCTTTTTACATATAAAAATATTTTAGTGGAAAGATATAATAAGCTATAATAATTATCTATATTTGATAAGCAAATATAGAAAATGTTTTGTTTTGTAAAAGTCCTCCTTTCCCGGTGAACAAACCATGAGCAGCCCCAATCTAAAATTTTAGAACACATAATTTAATATACGGTATGTAGTTTAATATGTGTACCTAAACTGCTCAGTAACAGAAATAGTAAATATTTATTTACATATTTCTGGCTTCAAAGTACTTTTCAAGAAACTTAAAACATTAATACGATTTTAAAGAAAGGGTAGTTTCAAGTGTAGAATTCTGTGAATTGTAGTTATTCTTACTAATCTTTTTCCTACTTTTTGTACATTTCAAAATAATGTGGCTGGCAATAAATATATATTTTATGATCCTTGATGGATATTTTTTTATTGTGGCTATCTTTCACTGTACTTTACAAGGGGTGAAATACCTTTAAATTAACCAAGGGTTGTACCATTCCTTTCATTTATAGGATGAACATTCCAAAAGATTTGATAACAGCTAGGGAATAATCAGATTTCGAAGTGCTCTCTCAGCACTTGGAAGAACAACTCAATCACTAACAAATTAATTAAAAACAGGTGCCAGGGTTTAAGCCTCAAAACTGTAGATTTCTCAGAGCATGTTGTCATCTTTGTTTGAAAAGTGCTGGTGTCTGCTGACGTTGTACACTAAGTTTAAGGTTACTGTGAGATTACTTTCATCTTTGAAGAGTTCCATACTGCAATAATATCACTATACTGTAATTATTTAATAGAAGTCTAAATACATATCTAGATTTCTAGGCTGCTGGAGAAGGGCGGCCTAGAAAGCCAAATAAAAATAAATGAATGAATAAATGAATGAATGAACGAATAAACAAACAAACAAACAAACAAATAAATAAAACAATAGAAGTCTACATACATCGAGATTCGGCCATAAATGGAATGCACATTTTTTTAAAGGGTTGGACCTAAATTGTTTTTAAATTGCTTTTAGATGTTTTAATATTATTTGTATGTTTTATTTCTGGTTGTGAACTGTCTAGAATCTCTAGGGCAGTGATGGAAAGCCTATGGCACGGATGACACAGGTGGCAAGCGGAGCCATATCTGCTGGCACGCGAACTGTTGCCTTAGCCCAGCTCTAATGTGTATGTGTGTGCCGACCAGCTGATTTTTGGTGTAAGGCTGTCCAGAATACAGAACAAAGTAGAGATGTACTATGAGGCTCCATGCCAAGCAAGGAAACAAATCTCTTAATGGCAATTGGTAGCAGGTTGATTTAAGAGACAGTTCAGACTCATGTTTCTTTATTGGAAACAACTATATGATCTCTGGCTCTGGTTCCTACACATTTGTTTAAATTACGGACAGACTGATATCTGTGACCTGGCTCTCAAAGCCATGGATTGACCTTGGACTATTCTTCTGCACATTCTTGTTAAAAGCAAGCCATTTATTTTATTTTTATTTATTCATTTGTCCAATACACAATACATATGTAAGAGAATAGACATGAAGTAATATATATAAAGATAATATGTAAAAATAGAGGAGAAGATATATGAAAGGAAGAAAATATATATAATATATGAGATAAAGGAAAGACAATTGGACAGGGGACGAAAGGCACACTAGTGCACTTATGTACGCCCCTTACTGACCTCTTAGAAACCTGGAGAGGTCAATCGTGGATAGTCTAAGGGAGAAATGTTGGGGGTTAGGGGTTGACATTATTGAGTCCGGTAATGAGTTCTACGCTTCGACAACTCGATTGTTAAAGTCATATTTTTACAGTCAAGTTTGGAGCAGTTAATATTAGGTTTGAATCCGTGGCGTGCTCTTGTGTTGTTGCGGTTGAAGCTGAAGTAGTCATTGACCGGTAAAGATTCTGTCAGAGAGTCTATTTTGCTTTGCATACACCTTGGGAAAACTGTGAACTACCACTGCAACTGTGCCTAAATCATCTAGTATCTTCTAATAAAGAGGAATGGGGTGGATCTGAAGCTCCATCAGCCTCTGAAGTGAATTGCTTCAGTTATTTTAAAGCGGGGTGGAGGGGAAGCAATATTTTCTGAACTTCTCTCTGACTTTATTATCCTATCATGTCTCACTTGCCACCCTTATGTGGAGCAGTGTTTCAGTCTTAAAGTTGATGGAACAGCTGGATATTTTAGGTATACATTAGCTTCAAACTGTATTTCAGTTATTTCATTATATGCTGAACTATAGTCTCTGCTAACATTTAGTGCTTTTTAATTCCCTGATACCATTCTACTAGCACATTTCTCCTACATTAATGTCAACACTTGCTAGCTTTAAAATGTTTTAAAACATTTGTAAAAGCAGACATATATCATAGACATATAAAATGGGGTGAGATTTAATGTGACTTAATGGATTAATCCACATATATTTAATGATATATAAAAAAACCTATCTATTACACAGGCATCCCCGTCGAACATTTTATGCCATAATTTACCATATTAATGCAGAACAGGTTGGTAGATAGATCTTCAACTTCCTATTCTTGGGCTAGAACCAGAGGTGGGCTGCTAAGGTAGAATGGTGACATGTGCTCGCCCCCGTGGCTCTAAGTTTTAGTGGAGTCCAGCACAATTCTGCTACTGCAGCTGTGCAGGTAGCAGAATGGCGTGCGGAGACGCAGGTCCCCCCATTTTTTGGCATGGTTTCTTGCTTCTGCGCATTCACGGAAGCCAAAAACCACGTCAAAACACAGATACACCTGTGTCTCTGCACACGATTCTGCTGCCTGCACAGCTGCAGTAGCAGAATTGCGCTGGACTCTGCTAGCACTCAGAGCCACAGGGAGCAAGCCCACATCATTGTTCTATCTTAGCAGCCCACCTCTACAAAGCCAAAACCTGCCCCCAAAACAGCAATTCTGTGTGATATGAATAATGTGAAGAGAGATATTTTTCCATCACAGATAACCAAGCTTAAGGTCATTTATTCAGACTAAACATATTTATTCAGACTAAACATATTCAGAATTGACCGACAAAACATTTTTTTAAACGATTCATTGTTGTCAGTGAATCCTAAACCGAGGAACTCACTGGGCAATAATGACAGCGAATATAGATGGTTTCAAAAGAGACCTGGAGAAGTTCCCTTTTGCTTTTGTTGTCTTATTTTCATAAGAGGTAACCCTGCACTAAATCCTTCTCTACTATTGTGGAACTGTTTGTCTGAATGCATGTTAAGTGGTGTGATTAAACAGGCAATTAGTACAATCCTGAATTACAGATATTCTGATTAGAAATGTTTCGTGATCATGTTAAGACCAATTTGAGGAAAGAGAAGATCATTTGGATTTTATCAATCTGAAGCTATGATGTGTAATTTAAAGGTATTGGTAAGTATTTAATGATCGTGATAGATAAACATAGAAACATAGAAGATTGACGGCGGAAAAAGATCTCGGGCTCCATCTACTCTGCCCTTATACTATTTCCTGTATTTTATCTTAGGGTAGATATATGTTTATCCCAGGAATGTTTAAATTCAGTTACTGTGGTTTTACCAACCACATCTCCTGGAAGTTTGTTCCAAGCATCTACTACTCTTTCAGTAAAATAATATTTTCTCACGTTGCTTCTGATCTTTCCTCCAACTAACCTCAGCTTGTGCCCCCTTGTTCTTGTGTTCACTTTCCTATTAAAAACACTTCCCTTCTGAACCTTGTTTAAGCCTTTAACATATTTAAATGTTTCGATCATGTCTACCCTTTCCCTTCGGTCCTCCAGACTATACAGATTGAGTTCATTAAGTCTTTCCTGATAAGTTTTATGCTTAAGACCTTCCACCATTTTTGTAGCCTGTCTTTGGACCCGTTCAATTTTGTCAATATCTCTTTGTAGGTGAGTATTCCAAATGTGGTCTCACCAGTGCTCTATACAGCAGGATCACAATCTTCCTCTTCCTGCTTGTTATACCTCTAGCTATGCAGCCAAGCATTCTACTCGCTTTCCCTATCGCCTGACCCGCACTAACCCTAAATCTTTGTCTTCTGAAGTTTTTGCTAACACAGAACTGCCAATGCAATACTCGTATTGTAATACTCGTATTGTAAACAATAAGGTAAACAATTATTAACACTCCAATTCCTATCCATTATTTAAAAATAAGCCATATTTTAATTTTATATACTGCATTAATTCCTTCAGCAGGAATTAATTCCAGCAATATTATTTTATTAAATGCCCTTGATTAAGCACTGATTAACCAACCACATCTACAGTGACTCGAGAAAACGTATTGTAACACATTCTTAGAAAGGCCTTTCTTGAGATGCTAGAGAGCCCTCATGCCAACATCCTTTATGACTGTCATACAAATGTCTATACGAGTCTCTTCAGACCAGGAATTAGCAGTAAATCCCTTTTACAAAGCTTAAGTAAGCTACTATGTTCAAGCTCAGCAGAGGTCTTTCAGCTTAACACAGCACAGCTAGATATGAATCTTTCCTACCAGCTAGATTGAAACCATATTGTTGATTGCCCTCTGTCAGCATCAAGATTCAGTTCCACTTATATCCCTGGCAGTTCAAACATGCTGCTTCTTTTTAACCTTTCCAGCATTCAGTGGTGTGGGCTCCGTGGTCTTGAAGCAGAGCAGTTTGTTGTTGACAGAACTGACAGCGCTGTCCTGACAATTTATTTTTTTATTTTATTTATTTTTATTTATTTATTTATTTTGTCCAATACACAATGAGGGTTTTAGTGAATATATATCAATATACACATAGTAAAATACATGATGAAGGTTATAGAGGAGATACTCATAGTAAAATATATCTAAGAAAGAATAGAAAAGAAGATATAGGAATAGAATATATAGGAATAGAATATATAGAATATATAGAATATAGTAACAGAATATATACATATATATATATATATATATATATATATATATATATATATACACATATACATACATATACATACATACACATATATATACATATATATACATATATATATACATATATATATGTGAATGATGAGGCAGCAGCCATCTCGATCACCGGAACATAGAGACTTTAATAAAACCACTTAGCTTTCGTTAGCGTGCTGCTAACTTCGTCAGAGTATTAAAATGCCGTGGGAGACAAACACGTTTTATTAAAGTCTCTATGTTCCGGTGATCGAGATGGCTGCTGCCTCATCATTCACGTATGTACCTGGAACTCGCATTTTTAGGACTATTCTTGACATATATATATATACATACATACATACATACATACATACATACATACATACACATATACATACATACATCTATACATATATACACACATACACATACATATATAGGAATAGAGTATATCATGAAAGAATAGAAGAAGAGATATAGGATATATAGGAGAGTAATAGGACAGGGGACGGAAGGCACTCTAGTGCACTTGTACTCGCCCCTTACTGACCTCTTAGGAATCTGGATAGGTCAACCGTAGATAATCTAAGGGTAAAGTGTTAGGGGTTTGGGGATGACACTATGGAGTCCGGTAATGAGTTCCACGCTTCGACAATCGTTGGCTCTTGGCTTATATCTTTCACACTTGAAACATTTTTGTTCCTAACTTTGTACCTGTGAAAGTTTCCCCCACTGTGTTTTTTGTTCGTGTGCTCATGAAGAATTGATTTTACAGATGGAAAGGACTGATCACCATTTCTCATTTCATGGACACCACATACAAGTGTAGTAGCTACTACTGCTTATACTTTCACTCCTAGTTGTTTTGAAGATTTAAAGTTCTCCTATGGACTCCCCCACATAATCTGCAAAATAAAGGCTGTAAAAAGAATTAAAACTTTGCAGTAACAGAATGGATATTTTTATCTCCCTGTACTGTATTTCTGTATGTTGATTCTTCTTGGTTGAAATTTTGACCCTGGGGTTTAGACAGTCAAGGGCTTGTCCTTTTTATGTTTAAATCAAAGATGAACAACTAGCAGTTTATGAACTCCATTAGACTTCTGCCTTTAAGATTTTGAGCTTTCCAGATTGCCTTCTTTCTTGTACATATCATACCTGGTTTACAACTCTCCCTCACCCTACAATAATAAACAGACATTGCTTAATATCTTGAGCTTAGTTATTGTTCTGTCGAGCTCTCTGGTAGAATCCTCCCAAAAATGCACAGATACAATTTCAGACACACACACGTTTGAAAATTCAAAACGATGTTCTTTATACCGAAAATGCAAATAAACAGAGCACTCTTTTGGTATAGCAAAGAGCACTTGTCTCAAAACAAATTGGTAATTTGTACAAGTCCCATATTTGTACAAGTGATACTTAGCTTGCAGCTGTGAGACAATTCACAGTCCTTTTTCTTTCACAAAGTGAAACACACTTTGCGCTGGGTTAGTTTCAAAGAGGGGAAAAATCAGCACCCAAAGATCAAAGCAGTCATGAAACACAACGATCAGATAATCCTCCACAATGGCCAAACCCACAGGCTGCTATTTATAGCAGCCTCACTAATTACCACAGCCCTACCCAACCACAGGTGGCCTAATTTTCTTTGATAATAATCTCTCAGTTGTTGTTGCCTATGCATCGCTCTCCGCATGCGTGGCTGTATCATTAACTCTTGTTCTGAATCCAAGGAGGAGCTAGATAATTGATCTCCTTCTGAGCTGTCTGCCACACACTCCTCGTCCCTGTCACTCATGTCTTCTTGATCAGAGGAGCCTTCATCAGCAGATTCCACCGGGGGGGGAGGCAAAACAGGCCTGCAGCATGTGGATGTCTCCCCCACATCCACAGTCCTTGGGGCAGGAGCAGGGCCAGAGCTAACCACAACAGTTATACTATTTATAATATCTGAAAAGTATAAGGAAATTATGATAGAAATCTGTCCTAAAGTCATCTACAATAATTTCCTTCCTTAGGCAGCAATTGCTGCTTGCAAACTAAGATAAGTTATTTCTTAGGTTTTTTAAAAGTGTGAATAGTTTGAAATACAGTTTTGAAATTCTTCTGAGTAGCTATAAAATAATTTGGGGAGTGGGTGGAAAGGCCTCAGTGGTGCAGTGGTTAGAGTGCTGTACTGCAAGCTGCTTCTGCTGATCACCAGCTGCCAGAAGTTTGGCAGATCGAATCTCAGTACGCCCAAAGATGACTCAGCCTTCCATCCTTCCAAAGTGGTAAAATTAGGACCCAGATTGTTGGGGGCTGTCACGCTGTATATTGACAGCCCCTCAGAGACATTTGGTAATGAAACAGTTAACTAGTGTGCCTTATTGGATCCTCCTCTTGTGTCGTCACTTCCTTCTTCTTCCTTGACCTCCATGAAGCTCCATGATGTAGGCGGCATATGTTCTACTGTCCCTCGAGACAGTCTTTTATTTGTTTTATCTCTGTTATTAAAATAAAAATCTTGTTTAAAAAATGATTAAGGCTTCTATCCATCGACCTCCGGGGTTAAGGTCCTAACAGACTTTAATTTCCTCCGCGACAGGGGCAATATGTTTACTTTCTGTAAACCGCTTAGAGATGACTGTAAAGTACTGTGAAGTGGTATACGGTGGTACCTCTACCTACAAACGCCTCTACTTATGAACTTTTCTAGATAAGACCCGGGCATTCAAGATTTTTTTTTGCCTCTTCTCAAGAACCATTTTCCACTTACAAACCTGAGCCTCCGAAACTGTAACTGGAAAAGGCAGGGAGAAGCTTCCGTGGGGTCTCTCTAGGAATCTCTGGGAAGGAAACAGGGCTAGAAAAGGTGTGGAAAAGCTTCTGTGGGGCCTCTCAAGAATCTCCTGGGAGGAAACAGGGCTGGAAAAGGTGGGGAGAAGTGTCCGTGGGTCCTCTCTAGGAATCTCCTGGGAGAAAACAGGGCCTCCCCCTCCATGTGGTTTCCCCAATCATACACATTATTTGCTTTTACATTGATTCCTTTGGGAAAAATTGCTTCTTCTTACAAACTTTTCTACTTAAGAACCTGGTCACAGAAGGAATTAAGTTTGTAAGTAGAGGTACCATTGTATAAGTAAAGGCAATTGTTATTGTTAGATTATAAATACAGCTGTTGTGAATTAATGAACTGATGTATGAATGGGACTTGGCCAGGTGCCTGTTTGAAAGTCATGTAGATGACCTCATAAAAACAGTCAAAAAATGCCCTTATAGTTTACTTGTAAAAGAAACCTACTCCTTAATAAATACCCATATAATTCAGTGTACATTTAAGCTCAATATTATTGCTTCATTATTGTAGAATGAACATTTCCCATGAAAATAATCTTTAACCAACTATAAACCTTAATTGATATTTCACAGTATCCACAAGTTTGCTCTCTGGAGAGAGTAAAATGTCCATTTTGCACCTGCATTTTAGCAGCAATCTTATAGGCTTTCAACCATTCACAGTTTTCATTAACACACTACACACACAATTTTTCACAAATTTGTTTTAGATTTAGGTTTCTCTTCTCATTCCATGTAACAGCAAACAACTTAAACACAAAACCTACTACCTAAAACCAAATGATAAAACCTGGCTGTTTTCTTAAATGGTTTTGTCTTGTAGTGCTGCTAGAAAAATGGATGGCAAAATGTCAGTCTTGACCAGGTACACTGGACAAAAATGCTAATTTTACTTCATTGTAAAGCTACTTTAACAGAATATTGTGAGTTTGAAAGTACAATTATCCATGCAGTGCAGTGGTTAGAGTGCAGTACTGCAGGCTACTTTTGCTGATCACTGGCTGCGAGCAGTTTGGCAGATCAAATCTCACCAGGTTGACTCAGCCTTCCATCCTTCCAAGGTCGATAAAATGAGGACCCAGATTATTGGTGGCAATATGCTGATTCTGTAAACAGCTTAGAGAGGGATGTAAAAGCACTATGAAGTGATATATAAGTCTAAGTGCTATTGCCATTGCTATCCCACTATTACCTTTTTACAACCCATAATTTAGGACCTAATCCTGTTGCTCTTGCGCTATGGAGCTCTGGGCTATGTTTCCTCTTATCTGATTGTCTCCTAGACAGCCTGGCTTCTCCCAAGGTCACTAGCACATACCATTAAACCTCTATATATTATGCAGGTAATTCTCCACTTAGAACAGTTCATTTAGTGACTGAAATTACAATGGCACTGAAAAAGATACTTATGACCATTTCTCATACTTACAAGCATTACAGCATCTCCCATGATCACATGAGCAAAATTAAGATACTTGGAAATTGGCTCACATTTATGAGCTGCATGGTCTTTGAATCATATGATCTCTGTGACTTTCTGGCAAGCAAAATCAATGGGGAAACCAGCTTCACTTCACTTTTATTTAATTTCTCAGAGACTGCCTGGACACAGTTTTTGGGCAGGGTATTTCAGACATGGCTATCCTTTAACTCCTTCATAGGCTTCAGAGAAAGGGACTGGCCCAAAAGTTCAGCCATCTAGCTTTGTTCTCAAAGCTAGACTAGATTTCATAGTTTCCCAGTTTCTACTATAGCCTAATGCCTTAATCACTACACTGGCTCTTGAATTCAGTTATTTGAAAAAACTTTTCCCCCATTATTAAAAAAAAGTACAAATAGGCCTTTAGTGAAGTTTCCTTTGATGGCCAGGTGGCAGGAGGGAAGGTCTTGACTTTCACTACAATCAGGTCAGCAGCCACCAATGGTGTTCAACACTTTATTTCACACTGAAGGGAAGACTTAATGTCGATGTTTTAAGATAGGAATTCAGGGACGTTGCAGAGTAAAAATGAAATTATAGCAGTGACATAACCTGCACAAGTTCTTTCCACACCAAAATACTCTGCATAAGAATACTTTGTAATTAAAGAAATAAGATTTAATCTTCAAAAAAAGAGAGTAAGTAATCCAAAATTTTTACAGCACCAAAATTTAAAGACAGTCACTTTGTATTTGGATTGGATCTTTCTGAGGTCCATCTTTATGAGCCAGATGTTGCAGCTGTAAAACCATAATCTTGACAGTACAAATGTTTGCTGTCAGTGTGAAATATCTCCATTATTAATATTCTACCTTAATTTGTCATTATTGTTCTCCTTAGTAGCACACGTTTATTTTTATTTTATGTTTATGCTGTCTATCTCACCATTGAGAAACTCTGGGAGAATACGGTAGTAAATAAAGTAAATAAAGAAGATTAATCAAGAAAAGTTTGGACAGCCCCAAAATGCTATAATGTCTCCTGCTTGAGCAAGGGATTAGAATAGAAGATCTCCAAGATCTCTTCCAAATCTGTTATTCTATGTTCTATCAGGAAATAGAAAATGGAAAACTTTCTCCGAGATTACAGCAACTCAGAGATTGCTGCTGGTGAAGAATAATATCATAGGCCATATAATAGGTTGCTGCTGGTGAAGAATAATAATAACATAGAACAAATCATAATTCTATTTTCATGATGTTCAAATTAATTTGTATAAGAAACTTCAATCTTAAACCTACTCTTTCCAGTTTTGCAAACAATCTGTCAGGAATCTTAGTATCTAAGCGGTCAATGCAGCCAAAAACCCAACAGGTTATAGATGTGTCTTCTTCCCTCTCCAACCTTTTCCCTACCATATTCTTGTACCAGTTGAGACTGCTTGGTAATCTGTTCAGAATGCGGCTCGCCACAGCCAACACCATGGCTAACTTGCCATAGCCAACTTACCATGACCAACTCACTGTGGGACAATTCATCATAGTGCAATTCAACAATTCAATTTAATTATTTAAAATAATAAAAACATTCTTTTGATTTTTGTCATTCACATTTCATTTTGTCCCTCCTTTGGCATCTTTTCTTTAATGAGTCTATTCAATCATTCGTTCAATGTTAGAGTAATTCTTGTCCCACAGCAAATTGTCCCATGGTAAGTTATCCCATAGCAAGTTGTCTGTGGTGAGTTGCCTTAGACCCCAATAATGTTGGACACTCAGGAAGATGATGATTTCTAGTGGTATTTTTCCCAATCTGCTAGCCAAAAGTGAAGAAAATGATCCCATTGGTGTTGCTAAGGTCTCCTAGAATAGGGATTCTTGGAAACATTATTATACAGTGCATGTTGAAACTGTTTTCTTGGAGATGATCAGGACTCCGAGACAGTTATGAAAACCATGTTGTTTTCCAGTTAGATACTAGCACACATGTCACGACACTCTGAAAGTGTATGTCTTCCTCTATTAAACTGAAAGATTTGGGGATGAAACTGGGGATTTTACATCTATCTACTTGTCACGGTCAAATCACTTCCTGCTGAGCTTTAGACCTGCAGCTGTCATTTTATGTCTCAAAGGATAGGAGATCCATTAGAAGAAATCCATGCCAAGAAGCTAATGGATGCCAATGAATTCCAAAGAGCTCTGGGAGATTTTCCAGCTATTGTAACGGGTACTCTTGCAAAAAAATTATCATTATGGTCACTCCTTGGCATTGTCTCCCACTATGTACCATCTCTTGTCCCTTTCCTTAGTTACGCCTGATGAGGCCAATGAAGCAAATTTTGACCTGACTAAAAATCCAGATAGAGGGAAATTTCTCGTAAATCTGATTGGATTAGAGTTTGTTATCAAATCTCCTCTTTGGTCCTGATGGAGGAGAAACATATTTTTTTCTCCTTTGCAACTTCTTTCTCTAGTTTCATCCTGCAAAGCTTTTCCACCACAAGTTAACTTGGAATCCTTGATAGTGTACTGTGAGTAGTTGCCCAAACTAGATAAAATCTACCGGTACACTAGATAAAATCTACCGGTACATTAAAAAGTTGCTTAGCTAATATTGGGGTTTTTAATAACATCTCTACTTGGTGAAATATAATGAAATTATCCTGAGAATTATAATGGCTTCTCACCTTTATTTTTACATACTTTTTTTCTGGGCTGGTAGATATTTATCTTAGGGGAAAGGCTACAAAAATTGGTATGCATTTTATGAATAACATTGTTACATTCTTATTCACAGATTTCACTACAAACAAGCATTCTGATACATAGCATAGCATGAAATATTCATTTCATAAGTATTTAAAGGTATTTAAACTGACACTGTATTGTAAAAATGAATGTGCAGAAGGATGTGTTTCAAACTTGATCTTAATTTCATAGCTGTGGTTTGACAGAGAACTGTCTAGAATTTGGTATATGATGGGCAGCTGCATAAATGTTTTATGTAAATATGTAAATAAATAGTTCATTTCCAAAAGCATTTCAGGGAAAATATGTAAACATCCTACTAATATTTATTACTAACCCTCAATATTCTTTGTTAGGCTTTCCAAAGGAATTAAAGCTCAAGCTAAAAAAGGAAATTGTTATCTATCATGTATTTTTATAACTTCCATGCCAAACAGCCATAAAAGCTTAAAAAAACAGAAGCATCAGACGAAGTAGATTTTTCCCCTTGCTATTAGTGATTTAAGCTAAACAAACCTAAATAAAGTCTGTGGGTGCTGTATTTTATAACAGTTGGCAGAATAAAGGTAACAGCTGTGAGATCATATCTTTTAAAAAAAAACCTGAAGTGGTATCCTGGCTAAGTGATTCAGCTTGAACACAGATAAATTCAAAGATTAAAAATGAAGAGCTGGAGCATCTGCCCTTAATATCCTTGAACATGGATTTTGTTTTTTATGTGCATTCAGCCTGTGTGACCATTGTCCTCACATTCTACAGGCTTAAACATTAACCCCAAATTACTAGTATTTATGTTGATTTCTAAGGCAAACTAAACTCAGAATATATTTGGCCAGCACTGTTACAAAAAGATTGTTGCCATACAAATATCAGACCTCTCTTGACCAAGTTGAAGAATGAAATTCTGACCAAGTTAAATAAGTGTACATTGCTTGACAAAAAATATGTTTTGCAATACAAAGTAAACACTGTGTTAGGAATTCTATTTGCTCCCATGCTGCAATTTGTTATTTAAAATGTTAGATTGTCTGTGTTGACCATGTGATAAGTACTTAAAAAATCCAAATGCCAGGAGCTAAGAACAAACCTAGGTTACTATGTGAGAACCAAAAGACACATCCACTAATCACACTGAGAGAGGACACAAAAACAACCAGAAGGAAATCTTGCTTTTCAGAGTGAAATGGTAGCATATAAATTTAATAAACAAACAAATAAATAAATATTGTTGCTCAGGTGAAGTCCAAGTCCCAGTAGCAAGCTATGTAGGTCCCAAGGTTTAGCAGTCTGATGGATTAGAAAATCGTTTAAGTAGTACCAACTCAACACAAGAGCAGTTAAACATAGAAATAAAGTTCTTAGCATCTATGTTATTCTATTTTTTTTCTTCTCAAACTATTTTTAATTCCTTTCAAAAGAAAACCAAAAGTAGACAATGATGGATGATGAACATTCATCATTGAAGGACAATATATTTGTTTGTTTATTACATTTATATTCTGCCTTTTCTTCAGGCACTTAGCAGCATTTACCCTACCTGGGTTGACTTTGAACAGTTAAGCAAGGATATGGTTAGGAATGGGATAGAAGACCACCAGATATAACCACCAAATATAAATAGACAAGATACAAGACGTAAGACAACACAATGCAACACAAAACAAAAATCTATCCAAAATCTCCCAGTGACAATATTTGAATGATATGACAAACCAGAATTCACCAGAACATTGCTTTAGGCATACACAAACTGGGTACTAGTCCATGTACCTCCATTCTATTCCATTCCATTAACAGATGTATATAAATACATCTGTGGTTTGCCTAGTGTAAGTATCAAACTAGGAACTCTGGCTTGGAGATCTTCTACTTTAAAAATAAGCCACTGTTTGTTCTGGAAGTATTTGGTTAAATAGCATACAAAATGAGCCACAGGTGGAGCATAATTGAAATGCAGAATTTTCTAGAGGTTAGTGTAGTGTCACTTGAGTATCTGCTTCATATAATACTGTTTTATGGCATTTACCAATTAGCCTTAGACAACCACTGAAATTTTATATAAAATTTTCTTACATTTTTCTTGCATAATGCAATTTTTATTAAGCAGTTCAAAGGTCTGTTTGCAGTGATAGGAAGGCTGAAGCTGTATGCCTCCCTGTTATTCAAATATGAACCCTCCTCTCCTCCAGTTGTGTGTGAAATTTACTTATCTGTGGAGAAATCAATCAGTTCTGTCCATTTAAAGGGCTCACATCTGTGATGGTAGCCTCTTTCTATAAGTAAGATACCGTAAATTCCATAAGCCATGTGAAATAATTGTGGCCCAAATGAGTCCTTTGTATTCTGCTTTCATGGAGATTGCTTAAAACAAAGCACATATGTTGAAGCAGTAACACTACCCACAGTGAGAAAAGAACTGTTCTGTTGTGTCTTCAATCAATCATTCTTGCATATTTGAACCAGCAAGAGAAAAAGGCTAAGAAACCACACGTTTTTTCTTTCTCAAGAAAGAGATTACACACGTATCTTTTTGTCCAATCAAGACTGAGGAACAGGGGTCTTCCTTCTTTCCACCACTGAGTAATATTTAATCAGTAGGTTTCCCCTCTATTGTCTGAAAGAGTTGGACCTGTTTCCTGCCTACTATCTTGTACCTCCTATGATGTGCTAAATACTTTGATGAATAAAGTAGAAACATGAAAACAATATATAAGTGTTTTTAATTTACAAGTGAGTTTGATGCAGCCTGTAAGGAAAAAAAAAATTGCCTAATCTTAAAATTAAACTGGCTGGAGAAAATTTCTATCCAGTGAACTTTAGGATTACACATAGTTTCTGATTAAAGCATGGGTCTGCTACTGAATGTAGGATTCTCAAAGTGAAGTATAGGTATTTTGTATATATTCTGTATCCTTTCCCAGGATTTCTGCAAAATGTGGGTGGCCAGTTGGTAGAACTGTCTAATCCTATTCTAGACACAAAATGAATGTGAATATGATGTAAGTGAGTCAGCATGGGCCAAATGACAATGTATTGGGCTGGATGTGTGAAACCACAGATTCAAATTTCAACCGCACCAAATTTCAACAGCTAACTGGGTGGCCATTTGGGAACTACTTGTCCTATTTTGCCTTGTGTTATTGAGACAACTGGTGAAGGCATATTGAGAAAAAGGAAAGAGGGAGTGGCTATTTTGGACAAAGCTATAAAGGTAAGGCAGGCTGGGTTATGATCACAGTAAATTGCCTAATAAACAGGAACTGTTTAAGCAGCAAAACAAAGGACCTGATTGAGAAAGGAAATATTGCAGCATTTCAAAATAAATTATGATGTCACTTGTAAGGAGTTGACCTCCAGCTATTCTTATGGAGTTTTCGTATTTAGCAATGGGTGGAAACTAACCTAGCAACCTAGTACCTTTGAATAGTCACTAAATGAACTGTTGGAAGTCAAGGACTAGATGTATGAAGGAAAAATCCATTGTGTATAAAATAATTTAAGTTTTATTTTCAGAATATCAGTATTTGCTGTCTGTAGTTTCTGTCTTTAACAAGATTAGGATTTGCTGTTTTTCCTTATCTTGTGACTGTCATTTTGGGATCTGTTATTAACAAGATAAATGTTTGCTGTTTACCCAATAAACCATATAAGATACTATTCATCTCCAGGAGAAACAGGATGTAGACCATATTTAGGCAACGAATTCTGTATACCCCTATGATAAGTTGAGGAATTCTATGTACCTCTGTGATTTGTAAAACCTCTATAACCTGCTCTTTAGCTTCTGTACAAGTGTCTCTTCCCTTGTGAAGAGTACCCGCTTTGCAAACCGTTTTTGGTATACCCAGAGAGAATAAACATTTCTGTTCTCTTTGTCCAAACATCTCGTGTGAACTTTTTCATAAAATTTCAGCACACAATGTATATTAAATTTTGTTTTCCTTATGCATCAACATATTAACAGATTTCATAGTTATTTTAAAATCATCTAGGATGCTTGATTCTCATCTATACATGTGCCCAGAAAATAACAGATTTAGCAGAAACTATCACCAGCAAGAGATAATATTGTGAGGAGATCATTGAATAATTAGATTATTCTTTAATTATTAACTAATATGCTGTAATTTGATTTCTATGTATGACTGTAACTTGTTGCGTATATCCTAAGATTTTTATTAATATTGCTTCTTCATTGCTTATTTGGCCCCTATGACAATCATTAAGTGTTGTACCACATGATTCTTGACAAATGTATATTTTATTTTATGTACGCTGAGAGCATATGCACCAAGACAAATTCCTTGTGTGTCCAATCACACTTGGCCAATAAAAATTCTATTCTATTCTATTCATTTCCCCTCTTGTCAGCATGTTAATGTCTGATTTGCAAACAGATTGATCGCAGTCTCTTTCTTATTCATCACCTGATTCCATAGGATGGTTGGAATGATAAACAGCTCAAATTTCCTCTCTCAGAAGTCCTGGGTTTTCATTCCTGATTCCACTTTCTGCTTTAAGTTAATAACTGAACTGTTCCTTCTGCCTCTACCTATCTTCCTGACCCGGTGTCTTTCCCATCTCCCCAAGTGTATAAGAAAGAGGGCCTAAAATATAAAGATGAAAACAAAGCAAAAATCTATAAAACAATATTCTGGTCATATAGTTTGTGATTATAGTAGGGGGTGTCAAACTTATAACCTCATGTGCTGGCTCGGCCCCCACCCAGTTTACTGAAGTTGGGGAAGTCCCAATAAATCATGTGATACCACCATGACAATGCGAGTTTGATACTACTGGACTAGAGATTTTCACCCTTCCTTCTCAAAAAGACGAAATCAATATTTAGTAAGTATTCAACATATATAGGAGAATCAGCTTGGTATAATGGTTACGTTATATCACACTAGAAACCAGGAGACTATGAATTCTTGAAACCAGGAGACTATGAATTCTTGTCCTTCATTTGGCACAAAGCCTTCTTTTACTTCCAAAATAATTCCTTCTGCAATATGCATCTTAATCCTTTAGATCGTACAATACTATATAAAGATAATTTTATAGAGGTTTATTTCTAATTGAAATAAAAACATGAGATCTATCTCTTTGATCCAGCTCTAATAATTTTTTGTAATATCTGGACCTAAACCTTTTTTCCATTTATACTTATTAAAATATTATCACTGGCTTTGTTCTATTAATATTTTCTAGATATGCCGTATTTATTACTAATGAATTAAAAGTGTCTAGTCTAAAAATATTAAAATTAAAGTAATATTAGAGTATAGAAAGGACATTTTAATTATTCCATGCTGCTCCTTGTGCCCAAATATTGCACAACATTTTTATATCCTATAGTTCCATGTCATTAAAAAAAATCATTATATATATATATACTGTATATATATATATATATATATATATATATATATATATATATATATGTTTTCGTAGATTTTCACGGGTACAGGTATGACGGTCTTGGCATATTCGGGTTTCTTCCCGTGTAGGATTTGGAAATTTCTGGCGACGTTTCGATGAGGTCTCACTCATCATCTTCAGGCTGGTGTTTCTGTCCTTTTTCTCAGGCGAAGACTGCGAGACCTGAGCTGCATTCCTTCTATAAATACTGGTGGCTGGGTGTGGTTTGATGGCTCAGTAATTGCCTGCTGTGTAGAAACTTCCTGGTGAGTCAGAGGGGTAACAATTGGGGTCGTTGATGTAGCTGAGGTATGCTGGTTAGTTAATGGTTGTAGATTAGGCGTGATGTCCTGTGTAGTTAGAACTTGTAGGCTGCTTGATTGCTTTACAATGTGTGTCCTGAGTCTGGTTTCTGTGGCTGGGATATGTTTGAGGGCTGGTTTCCAGATGTCTGGTAAGCGAGAGGTATCATCCCGCTTGTTCATATTTTGGGGATGTTTTTCTATCTCGATCGCTTCCATGATTATTCTTTTGCTGTAGTGTTCTGTTTTGGAAATTAATTTGCAAAACAGAACACTACAGCAAAAGAATAATCATGGAAGCGATCGAGATAGAAAAACATCCCCAAAATATGAACAAGCGGGATGATACCTCTCGCTTACCAGACATCTGGAAACCAGCCCTCAAACATATCCCAGCCACAGAAACCAGACTCAGGACACACATTGTAAAGCAATCAAGCAGCCTACAAGTTCTAACTACACAGGACATCACGCCTAATCTACAACCATTAACTAACCAGCATACCTCAGCTACATCAACGACCCCAATTGTTACCCCTCTGACTCACCAGGAAGTTTCTACACAGCAGGCAATTACTGAGCCATCAAACCACACCCAGCCACCAGTATTTATAGAAGGAATGCAGCTCAGGTCTCGCAGTCTTCGCCTGAGAAAAAGGACAGAAACACCAGCCTGAAGATGATGAGTGAGACCTCATCGAAACGTCGCCAGAAATTTCCAAATCCTACACGGGAAGAAACCCGAATATGCCAAGACCGTCATATATATATATATATATATATATATATATATATATATATATATATATATATATATAAACCAACAGATGGTCCCATTAATCTTTTGACCTAAATAAATTATTTTTTTGACTAAACTGAGCAATTTACTAGTATATGAACAGATTAATGGAGATGGTGATATTCCAGAAAAAAACCCCAAACTATTTATGTTGGACTCTATAAGGTAGAAAATGATGTATACCAGTGTACCATGCCACAAATGTTTTCTTGCAATTAGTAGAGAACAGTGAAGTTGCCAGTATTGGATTGTATTTGATATCTATGTCACACTATCACATTAGCATACGCAGAACACTGAATTAAGAGGGATTCAAAGTGTTTTAAATAAACTATAATGATACAAGTAGTCCCTGACTTACAACCACAATTCAGCCCAAAATTTCTCCTGCTACTTGAGACATTTGTTAAATGAATTTGCCTCATTTTATGACCTTTCCTGCCACAATTGTTAAGCAAATCACTGTAGCTATTAAGTTAGTAACACAAATTTTAAATGCATCTGGTTTTCCAATTGATTTTGCTTATGAGGAGGTCACAAAAGGGGATCACATGACCCTAGGACACGCCAACTGGTTCATATATATATATGAACCAGTTGCCAAGCACCTGAATTTTGATCATATATGAACCAGTTGCCAAGCACCTGAATTTTGATCACGCGACCATGGGGATGTTGCAATAGTTGTGTGAAAAATGGTTATAAGCCAGTGATGGTGAACCTATGGCACGGGTGCCACAGGTGGCACACGGAGACATATCTGCTGGCACGTGAGCCGTTGCCCTACTCAGCTCCAACATGTATGTGTGTGTTGGCCAGCTGATTTTTGGCTCACACAGAGGCTCTGGCAGGGCGTTTTTGGCTTTTAAAGAGCCTCCGGGGGGATATGGGAGGGTGGTTTTACCCTCCCCGGCTCCAGGGAAGCCTTTGGAGGCTAGGGAGGGTGAAACATGAGCCTACTGGGCTCACCAGAAGTCGGGAAACAGGCCGTTTTTTGCCTCCAAAGGGCCTTTGGAGGGTGGGGGAAAACTATTTTCACCCTCCCCAGGCATTGAATTATGGGTGTGGGCACTCACGCATGCATGATAGCACGTGTGCATGCTCTTTTGGCACCCGAGGAAAAAAAGGTTCTCCATCACTGTTATAAGCAGTATTGGATTGCTACTGGTACAGATAAGGATGGTGCACTGATAGCAAAAATTGAACTGCGCGTGCAGCTCTGCTTCTGCTGCTTCTGCTGTGGCTGCGCAGGCAAGTCCTAGCGAAATTTTGCTTCTGCACATGCGTAGGAAGCAAAATCTCGTGAGGAGACATGCGTGTGTATGAGATTTTGGTTATTTTTTTGCTTCTGTGCATGCGCAGAAGCAAAAATTTGCCAAAATCTCCCTCCCATGCGCATCTGCTTGCAAGATTTTGCTTCGTGTGCATAAAGATCTCACTGGTATGTGCACATGTGCCCACAACAGAAGCAAAGCTGTGTTCATAGTGCACAGGTAGCAATGGAATCGGGAATCCGCCCTTGGTTATAAGTTATTTTTTTCAGTGCCACTGTGTCACTTTAAAGAGTCACTAAATGAACTGTTATAAGTCAAGGACTACCTGTAATTGGAAGTATCCTCCTGATGTATAACTTTGATTTGTGCACATTTTATTTCTGCAATCTGATATTTTCCCCATATACTGAATTCTTAGATGTGACAATATGCTGAAGTACTGTGTACTTCTATTCACAGGCAAGTGAATAGAAGTACACAGTATGCTTGGCATGATTAGAAAGGGAATCGAAAATCAGTAAGAGTTGTATTGCCTCTGTACAAATTGATGGTGAAACCACAGTTGGAGTACAGTGGTACCTCATTTTACGAACGCCTCTTCTAACGAACTTTTCAAGATACGAACCCGATGTTTAAGGGTTTTTTGCCTCTTCTTCCGAACTATTTTCACCTTACAAACCCAAGCCGCTGCTGCTGGGATGAAGGAGTCCCCCCCACTTTTTTTTTGAAGAAAGAAAAGGGAGGGGCGGCTTGGAGGGGGAAAGACTGCATTTAAAAAACTAGGAGAACAGCGTGGTTGCAGGCACTGAAAGAGTGTCTTTTGAAGAAAGAAAAGGGAGGGGCGTCCCCCTTGCCTTTCTTCCTTCCCACTCACCCTTTAGCCTAGCCTTGCTTCTTCCACCCACCCCCTTTAGCTGCTCCTCCCTGCCCTCTGTTCGCCTCCCTTCTAAAGTTTGGGATTTTCCTGAAGGATTTACACGCATTATTTGCTTTTACATTGATTCCTATGGGAAACATTGTTTCATCTTACGAACATTTCACCTTACGAACCTCCTCCTGGAACCAATTAAGTTTGTATCATGAGGTACCACTGTACAGTTCTGGTCACCGCACCTCAAGAAGGATACAATGGATTTGAAAAAGGAACCAAAAAGGGCACCAAGTATAATCAAGGAAATGGAGCACCTCCCTTATGAAACCAGGTTGCAACGCCTTGATCTCTTCAGTCTTGAAAGATGGCGTTTAAGGGGTGACTTGATCGAAGTGTATAAAATCATGCATGGAATAGAAAAGATGGATAGAGAAAAATTCTTTTTTTCTATCACACAATACTAGGACAAGTGGGCACTCCATAAAGCTCATAGGTAAGAAAGCAAGGACAAATAAAGGGAAATATTTCTTCATCCAGAGGGTCGTTGGTTTATGGAATTCACTTCCAGAAGAGGTCGTGACAGCTGTCAAACTTGATAGCTTCAAGACAGGATAAGACAGATTCATGGATGCCAAGTGTATCGGTGGTTATTGAAACGGATGTCCATGTGCCGCCTCTATGTTGGTTGAGGCAGGCAGGATTCCCTTGAGTACCCTTTGTTGGGGGTCAAGGGAAAGGGAGGGTCTTGTCTTCTCTTTCTGCTCAAGATCCCCATGGACAATTGCTGGGCCACTGTGTGACACAGAATTCTGGACTCGATGGGCTTTGGCCTGATTCAGCATGGCTCTTCTTATGTTCTTATGTTTTCAACTGATTCTGACACTTGTGGTATTTGAGCAGCCATGTAATACTTATAACAGTGATGATGAACCTGTGGCATGTGTGCCACAGGTGCCATGCAGAGCCATATCTGAGTCATTGCTTTATGTCAACCATTCAGGGGAGAATTATTTAAAAGTACAGCATTTATTCAATCTCCTAAGATTTAGCAAAAAAGACATTTTACAGTTTTTGGTAATTACTACCAGCCCTTTTGGAATACAACAGAAGACTAGGAAGAATTTAGTGCAAGACTTTTTTTATGCAGAATTAAGATTACGTTATTGCTTTAATATTGCAGCTTTTGCAAAAGTATGAGTAGCAATCGTTATTCCTTTTTTGTTACATACTTATATCATTTCTGAACTAGTGACCCCAAGATCTACCAAGTAGAAACAAAATACAGTGCTAAAAGCTAGAGGAATGATGCCACTTTCTATATTGGAAAGCCTATAAAACCTCTTTTTCAATGATATTATATAGATATAAATGAACACATGAATTGGTAGGAAGAGTGACTCATATATACTTACGATTGTCTGATGCCCTGGATTTTAATTCATAGACGAGTAGGACTGTTATTGTGGGAATTGCCCTGTCTATCCTTTCCAGTATGATCTGATATTCTTTTAGGTCAGTGATGGCAAACCTCTTTTGGCTTGAATGCTAAAGGGATGCATGCATGCATGATAGCATCCGCATGCATGCCCACACCCATAATGCAATGCCCTCCATAATGTATGCGCACAACCCCCATGCTGCCCCATGCATGCACAACCCCCCTAAGGCCCCCCCCCCATGCATGCACACAGGCCTCACTGAAGCCTCAAAACTTCCGCTAGGCCTATTGGACTGTTTTTCGCTCTCCGCAGATTTCAGGAAAGATACATTTGAGAAAGTAATTTTATCTCAGCACAAGTGAATCCCATTTCTATGTACAATGGTATCTCTACTTACGAACTTAATTCGTTCCGTGACCAGGTTCTTAAGTAGAAAAGTTTGTAAGAAGAAGCAATTTTTCCCATAGGAATCAATGTAAAAGCAAATAATGTGTGCGATTGGGAAAACCACAGGGAGGGTGGAGGCCCTGTTTCCTCTCAGGAGATTCCTAGAGAGGCCCCACAGAGGCTTCTCCCTGCCTTTTTCCTCCCAGGAGATTCCTAGAGAGACCCCACAGAGGCTTCTCCTTGCCTTTTCTGGGCCTGTTTCCTCCCAGGAAATTCCTAGAGAGGCTCCACAGAGGCTTCTCCCTACCTTTTCTGGGCCTGTTTCCTCCCAGGAGATTCCTAGAGTGGCCCCACAGAGGCTTCTCCTTGCCTTTTCCGGCCCTGTTTCATCCCATGTACCATTGTACTCTAGTATTGGATTCACAAAGCATGATAAGGCATAAGATGATTCTATTTAGCTTAGTTATTATTTAGTTTCGTGTGATGTGTGAATTTGATTTATTTGTAGTCCTGGGCTGCAAGTTCTTAAAACCAAGTCTGTCTTGTTTTGAAAGGTCAGGCAGCAACCATGATGTGGATTTAGCTGAGTTACTGTAACTCAGTTTAGACTTTCCACTTCAATTGGCGTGATTGAGAATATCAGGCTAAGCAGATTTCTCATTTAGTTTAACATCACAGCCAAGACAAAAGGAAGCCATTATTCACTGGCTAACTGTTCCCTATAGAAACATTCCAACTATAACATTGGCCAATTCTCACAAGGACCAACAGTTTCAGCAAGAAGGTTGCAAGATTGCAGGCTCAGTGTAGAGATTTTCATTAAGACTTCCATTTGCTAGTATGGAATTTCAAGGTATGCTAATTAAATAGAAAGAGTGGAAAAGGTTACATTAGTGTGGTGTGCCTGGAGATAGAGTTTTCACATGGAGTTGCTAGAAGGAAGCAGGCCTGAAAGAAGCACCTGGCTTGGACTCTCAGCAGTGCATTAGTTAGAAACAGGAGAGAAAAACAATCCCACCACTAATGAGTCCCAGATGAAAAGCCTGTTTAACTAAAGTAAGGTCTTTAAAAAAAAATGCTGAATATTCTGATTGATGAGAAAATTGTTTGGCCTTCCTAGTTGTTTCTTACATTAAAATGTAGAGTTTATTTTTTTCCCAGTTAAAGCACTTGGAGAGCCAACTACTGAAAACACATGTAATAAATTATGAGGGTAACAAAAGAAAAAAAGTATCCAAACATGTATATATAGAAGATAAATCTTGAATCATATTTTGTGTTGGCTGAGTGTTTATGACATACCACTGTGGAATGGGAGCAGTGGTAGGATTCCAAATCTTTTCCTACTGGTTCTATGAGAGAGCGGTTTGCATTGCACGCACGCTCGATCGCATGTACAACATTCAAAGACCGTCCTTGATGTCAGCACTGGAGAGCTGAGCTGTTGTTTAACTCAGCTGAGGTGTGACAATCTGCTTCTAGAGTTGTTAACCTGATCCTACGTAGCTTCTGCTCCGGCAATCTCACACTACTCACAAGAGCCTACAAAACTTTTGCCAGACCCATCCTAGAATACAGCTCATCTGTCTGGAACCCATACCACATCTCGGACATCAACACCCTTGAAAACGTCCAAAAATATTTCACCAGAAGAGCTCTTCACTCCTCCACTCGAAACAGAATACCCTATGAAAATAGACTAACAATCCTGGGTCTAGAAAGCTTAGAACTACGAAGCCTAAAACACGATTTAAGTATTGCCCATAAGATCATATGCTGCAACGTCCTACCTGTCAATGACTACTTCAGCTTCAACCGCAACAACACAAGAGCACGCAACAGATTCAAACTTAATATTAACCGCTACAAACTTGACTGTAAAAAATATGACTTTAACAATCAAGTTGTTGAAGCGTGGAACTAATTAGAAGACTCAATAGTGTCAACCCCTAACCCCCAACATTTCTCCCTTAGACTATCCACAATTGGCCCCTCCAGGTTCCTAAGAGGTCAGTAAGGGGCGTACATAAGTGCACCAGTGTGCCTTTCGTCCCTTGTCCAATTGTCTTTCCTTTATCTCATATAGCATATATATTTTCTTCCTTTCATATATCTCATGTCTATTCTCTTCTATATATTGTGTATTGGACAAAAAATAAAATAAAATAAAATAAAATAAAAAAATAATAATCAGATGAGCTACAAAACAAGGGAATATAGGACAGGGAACAGTGGGGTGGTGGGGGAGGGGGGCAGCTAGAGGTGGTATTTGCTGGTTGTCCAACCTACTTAGCATTTCTGCTCCTGGTTCGCCTGAATCAGTCCAAACTAGCTGAATACCACCTCCAAATGGGACTCACGTTTCATTTGAAGAGGTTTATTAAACATGGAGCAACTTTAGCAGCATCCCAAAAAGCTAATGAAATCCTTGGTGGTATAAACATAGGCATACAATCAAAATCACATGAAGCATTAGTACTTAATACTAGAAAGAGAAGGTTAGAGAGAAGTTCCCTGAAGGTGGGCTCCGGAATGAGTTCAAAAGCTCAGAAGACAAAACTTCTGATGACCGACCCAGATTGGATGGTGCAGTATTACTACCCCTTTATAAAACTTACCTTAAGACCACACCTGTAATACTGCATCCAATTTTGATCTCATTAGAAAAAAAATGTTGAGATTTTGGAAAAAAATGCAAAGAAGAGTGACTACGATAATTGAGGGCCTGGAGACAAAAACATATGAAGAACAGTTGCAGGAACTGGTTATGGCTAATCTAGAGGAAAGGAGGAGTAGGGAAGATATGATAGCAGTATTCCAGTATTTGAGGGGCTGCTACAAAAATAGGGAGTCAACTTATTTTCCAAAGCACCAGAAGACAAGACAAGAAATAATGGATGGAAATTATCCAGGAGAGAAGCAACCGACAGTAAGACCAATTAACCAGTGGAACAGCTTGCCTTCGGAAGTTGTAACTGCTTGAGCAAGGCGTTGGACTAGAAGACCTCCAAGGAACCATCCAGTTCTATTTTAATTGATTGATTGATTGATTGATTGCTTGATTCAGTTTTCATAGCATCACCTTTAGAGAGAAACTGTACTTCATGTATCCTTTTTAGCCACCCTACCTTAACTGTATTTTTTTTTTACTAAAAAGAATGAACCCATATTTGATGTGTGTGCTTTTCAGTGAAGAGTGCTAATCACAGCAAGAATATTTGCATATGATAGGGGCCTAGGTCTAAGCCCAAACTAAAATTGATGGCTCTATCATACAGCTTAAAGATCCTAAGCCAATAATTAGATTTGATTTCAGGAGAATACTCTATTGCTCAGGTGAAATCACGAAGCCAATAGTCATTGCCCATAGTAGGGAGCATTTAAATACTACTGGCCAGCTATTTTGGGAGACATGCACACAATTTCTGGCTTTGCATGACACAATTAATATTTTCTCCCCATTCCACATAACCTTCATGTGCCTTCAAACACTTTTACCTATCCTGGCTGACATAAATCCCCTTATTCATTGTAATGTTTGTAACCAATCCATATTACATCTACTCAGATTCTAAAATATTCTGAATCTTAACCAAATCAGGATTCAACTTAACCCAAGATATTCCAGAGTGTTCTCTACCAGCGATCCTGAGATCTTCTATTGCTGATATTTAATTGCAGAAGTCAACAGCTTTCTGAATGAATGGAAACTAATCAAGGGGAGAACAAACCTAGAAGTAAAGAGAAATTTCCTGACACTGGAACGTCTTGCTTCTAAAAGTTGTGTGTCCTTCAACACTGAGGGTATTTAAGAAAGAGTCTTCGGAGAGGGGCGGCATACAAATATAAATTATTATTGTTATTGTTATTATTATTATTATTATTATAAATATAATAATAATAATAATAATAATAATAATAAATATAATAATAATTATAATAATAATAATAATAATATAAATATAATAATAATAAATCGGATAGCCATTTGTCTGAAATTGTATACGGTTTCCTGATTGAGCAGGAAGTTAGACTAGAAGTATAATGTTATCAAAAGTAATATATTAATTAAAAACAAAGAACAGTGTTCTATACATTCCAGTTGCAACAGATACTTTTAATATAGTACTAATTGGTTAACACTTACTTTGGCAAGAATATTTTATCAGCAATTCTATTACATTTGTATGACAAGCTTTTTTACAGTAATTTCTCTAACACTCTATGGTGGCACTTTCTTCAGAAAGCCAGAAGCAAGGCAAATAATAATAATAATAATAATAATAATAATAATAATAATAATTTATTAGATTTGTATGCCGCCCCTCTCCGAAGACTTGGGTCAGCTCACAACAGTAATAAAAACAGTATACAATGAAACAAATCTAATAATAAAAATTATATAAAAAACCCCAACTGTTAAAAACCATACAACACATACATAAATTATTATTAATCAAATTCTACATACGTTTACCCAGAATAAAGCTTTCTTTGTCAATTTGATTGATATTAGGAGATGTGGACCAACATATCAAAAATATGATAGGTTGTGTGAGGAAGCCATTTTTCCCCATACAGTCAACTGTAGCTATACTTTTTGGTGAGATTTTCAGAAGAGGTTTGCTACTGCTTCCTTCTAAGGGTTGAGAATGACTAGCTCAAGTTCAGCCAGATGCCTTTGTGTCCAAGGCAGAAATAGAACTCACAAACTCCAGATGTCTTAATCACCCCATCAAACTGGGCCTCTAAGATAGAGAAACAGTAGAATAAAAGCACAATTTGCACAGTATCAGAATGGTATGGAGCCCATAAAATGGTTGAACTGTTCTTGAATGCTTGTGCTCTCTAGATACTGTATGGCTTTTAATTATTTGTTTTTAATGTATGTGTAGTTTGTGTGGCTGTTTTTTGTTTCTTGGGGGGTGTTTTTTTTTGTACTGTTTATGTTTTAATTGTAAGCCATTCAGAGTGATGTGTAGGAGATTTGGCAGCCATAGAAATTGAATAATAGAATAGAATAGAATGTTTATTGGCCAAATATGATTGGACACACAAGGAATACGTCTTGATGCATATGCTCTCAGTATACACGGTTCTGCAACCAAAAAAGACTGACACAGACTTCAGAGGAAAAAATTGCTGCCAACCTGCCTTCCATTGAGGACCTGTATACCACATGAGTCAAAAAGAGGGCAGTGAAAATATTTACTGACCCATCACATCCTGGACACAAATTGTTTCAACTCCTACTCTCAAAACGTCGCTACAGAGCACTGCACACCAAGACAACTAGATACAAAAACAGTTTTTTCACAAACGCCATCATTCTACTATATAAATAATTTCTTCAACACTGACAAACCTTTTACTAAGTCTGCACTTCTATTTCTAGTAGGTTTTTTTTTTCATCATTTCTATCATTGTTTTCCTCCCACTTAGGACTGTATGACTGTAACTTGTTGCTTGTATCCTAAGATTTTTATTAATATTGATTGCTTCTTCATTGCTTATTTGACCACTATGACAAACATTAAGTGTTGTAGAACATGATTCTTGACAAATGTATCTTTTTATTTTATGAGAGCATATGCACCAAGACAAATTCCTTGTGTGTCCAATCACACTTGGCCAATAAATAATTCTATCCTATTCATAAAAGAAAAGATCAAAGTCAAGAATCATAAGGTGTAATGGAAGAAAGAAAAACAGACTGATGAATAGGAGTGAACAATAGGTGAGAAATTAGATATTGACTTTCACATGATTAAATTACAATGTATGTATATTATTATTGATTTATCTTAAAGTATGTGTGTATTGATATATAAATGGAGTTGTGGATAAAAAAAACTTTTTGGGAAAAAATAATCATAAGGTACAACACTTAATGATAGTCTAGGTACAAATAAGCAATCCAATCATATTAGGAACCAGTCAATATAAATTGTAAGGATACAAGCAATGAAATTATAGTCATACCATCATTTGCGGGAGGAGATGGGAACGATGAGAAGATTAATAGTAGTGCAGACTTAGTAAATAGCTTGACAGTGTTGAAGGAATTATTTGTTTAGCAGAATAAATAGAATAAACAATACAGTCTGGACATTCAATTATATAAAAATGAAAATAATTATTAACACATATAATCATTGCAATGACTTTCCAGCAGAAACTGTCTGCTTTGATCTCTGGTATGTCTGGTATGCTTTAGGACAGATATTTGGCTAGATATTTCCAGCCTAAGACTTAAAATAAGAATGCATCCAGGATTTAATTTTGCATTCTTGGTGTTTTATTTTGTATTCTTATTCTTATTTTGGATTGATATGGCCACTCAATTCAACCACTGCAACCCTGCATGGTTTATATAGTTACATGATTTACATAGTTATATACCTACTTATTCAGGTTCCAGCAAGGCTGGCAGGAGGAGAAGATTGAGGTGCCATTGCCTCTGCAAAGAGACAGAGGCACAGGCAAAGAGTCAGTGCTCTTTTGTCAACATGAACGGCCTCCAATGTGGATCCTGGGCAGTGGGCATCAATGGTATGGCTGTTGCAAATGCCTGCTAAGAGGAGCTGCCCAGTAGGAAATAAACCTCCTATTTTTGGAGCATGCATGTGCACCGGGTAGCTAGTCTTCTGGTTACTGGCACATATGCATACATAATGGTCAGCTGGTCAACTGATTTTCTGGTCTCTGGCACAGATGCATGCAGGAAGGCCAGCTAATTGTTGTGTGCACCTGCTTGCCAGTAACCATAAGATTAGTTGGCCAGTGCACATGAATGTGTTGGGAACCACTGTTGTGAGCTGCCCCAAGTCTATGGAGAGGGACGGCATACAAATCTAATTAATAATAATAATAATAATAATAATAATAATAATAATAATAATAATACCTGGAGTTATCGAAGCGTGGAACTCATTACCGGACTCAATTGTGTCAACCCCTAACCCCCAAAATTTCTCCCTTAGACTCTCTACAATTGACCTCTCCAGGTTCCTAAGAGGCCAGTAAGGGGCGTAAATAAGTGCACTGGTGTGCCTTTCGTCCCCTGTCCAATTATCTTTCCTTTCTTTCAGCTATCTTATATATTCTCTTCCTTTCATATATCCTCTCCTCTAAGTTCACTTTCACCCTCTTTTATATTACAGTATCACATGTCTAAATAAATAAATGAATGAGCTGGAAGAGGAACGGGCACTACCGTGCATGCCAGGCGAAATGGCTCCACATGCCATCTGTGGCACGATTGCCATAGGTTCACCATTATGGTATTAAGATGTTGATATACTGCTTCCCATTTGAGAAAATGCAATACTGAAACAATATAATAACAGAATCAAGATTATTGGTCTAACACTTAGGGTTAACCAACACAAAGCATTAGTTTTATTGCGTCATATTACAATTGTAATAAAAAAGGAAAAGCAAATAACCTCACGAATTTATTCCTATTTCTGTCAGTGATTATTCATAAAACAGAAGAGTGTAAATTATTGTAGCCCTAATGGAACAATCAGTCATAACCTAAATAGGATACATTGCTCGGTAAAGTTGTTTGGCTCTGTGAATTTAAGCGGGAATCCAAGAATATTTCATTGGTGAGAAATGGAAACATTTATGATTCAATTCTTCTGAGATTCAGTTAATGTATTTCCATCCATATTAGTGTCTACAAATAACTATCCTGTTGGATCATTTCTCTTTGTAAATAACATACCATATTGAAATGGTATGAAATATTCATCACAATTGGCTTAATCCAACAAAGTATGTGCTGTCACCTCATTACTTTTGTCCATAACTATATCAATGTGGAAAAGTTCTATTTTATATGACTATTTGCATCATTCCAGGGAAAGATCCTTGAATCCAATGTTCATGTGATAATCCAGATACTATGATCCAAGCAGGAATAGTTATGATGAGAAGATAGAAATGTAAGTAAAACCAGACTATCTAAAAACCCTTTTTGTCTAGCATTCTGCATAAGATGAACAGCAATTTAGGAAACGTGTAAATATGGACATAAAAGCAACAGTCTTCTTTCATGATTTTTACCTAATAATGTTGCCTGTAATAATAAATATGTATGCTACATATAACAATGAATAACTATCACTATTAATAATGCCAGAGAGACTCAAATTCTACATTACAATACGTTTTCAATAATGGTTAACATTTTCCTCTCTATGCTACAACTCAGTGTTGCATCTCAGACTAAGCAGATGGATTTGTTTTGACGGTTATCATCTAATGATCTTTCAAACAAGTCTATGTCTATATACTCTTGGGCTGGTAAATGATTTTTGAATCACATCACATCAATAATATGGCTTAACTGAGGATCTTTTTATTCTGGAATTCTTTGATCCTACAATCAGAGATATAATTACTATTGTAATTCCATTGAAAATGATGTTACATAGTGCCATTGTAATTCTCAAAAACAATCTTTAAGTGTGCCTAGAGAGGGCTATGGTTAGTCATCATACTAGGCCTGGAGCTCCATGCAATCCTCAATCTTTTCAGTCCTTGCTTTTCATAAACAATAAATGCAAGTTTTTGGCAACAGCTATACAGTGTATTTCTTCTATAGTAATTTGTAGAGGTGTTAGTAAAAAGAAATGTCAGAAATAAAAGGAAGCAGAGAAAGAGAGGTATCAATAAAATAAAATGGAATTTGAAAATTCAATTCAGTTCAATTCAATTCATTAAATTTGTATGCCGCCCCTCTCTGAAGACTCGGGGCGGCTCACAACAACAATAAAAACAATATTCTAGCGAAAACAAATCTAATATTAAAAAGAACATAAAAAACCTATCATATTTTAAAAGCAAACAACACATACATATCCAAACATAAATATAAAAAAGCCTGGGGGAAAGGTGTCTCAACTCCCCCATGCCTGGCGGTATAGATGGGTCTTGAGTAATTTACGAAAGTCAGGGAGGGTGGGGGCAGTTCTAATCTCCAGGGGGGGGGGGGGTGATTCCAGAGGGAATCAATATCTAAGGGTTGTCACAAAGAAGAGGGAGTCCACTATTTTTCAAAGCATCTGAAGGAAGGACAAGAAGGAATGGATGAAACTAATCAAGGAGAGAACTAAGGAAAAATTTCCTGACCTAAGGACAATTAATCAGTGGAATGGCTTGTCTTCAGCACTTGTGGGTGCTCCAACACTGGAAGTTCTTAAAAAGAAATGGACTACCATTTATCTGAAATGATAGGGTCTCCTGTTGAGCAGAGGATTGGACAAGAAAACCTCCAAGTTCCCTTGCAACTCTATTATTCTGTTTGTGGCTTCACCTACTTAAGGTTTTGCCCTATAATTTTCAACAGAATAAATGCAGTCAAGAACAGAAAAAAAGCTAGCCCATTTTTGAGGTTGATTGTTATGTGCAGAATAAGTCCACTTAGTTTAGAGAATATGCACCTGAACTCAGTATTTAGCTAGTAACAAACTGCTCACTTAGTGTAGTTTGTGCAATTCCTGAATCTCTGAACAACAAAACAATACCAAAACTGATTTTCAAATTCGTGCTGAACTACTTCATTCCAAGCCGTTAATTTTATTAAAATTAATCCTTTAATTATTCTCCCTTTATATCCAAAATAGCTATAACTGCTTTTGTTATTGTTTCCTCTTGCAGCATTAACCATATTTATGCTGGTCTAGTGAAATTATTTTTCTTTCTAGATATTCCTAGACCATTTACTTAACATTAGAGACGCAAAGACTTTTTATTGATAATTTATTAGTGAACTGGGACCTAAGAGTAAGCTTTTAGATGTAATAACATTCATTCAAAAATTAAGAAAATATGGCAAAATGCCACATTCTTAAGATCCTGTAATCGAATCAAATCTTGGAATTCAACAGATGACAAGTTCAAGGATGACCCTCTTTTACTAAAGCTGATTCGGAATGCATAAAGCCATTTGATTTTCAGTTTTCATGTGAACCCTTTTAGTGTAGCAGGATTAATGAATGTATGAGAATGTGTCCTTGGATTACAATGCATTCCTACAGAATGAGAGTAAGAAATATGAGATATATTAAGAAGAAAACAAATGCAGCATTGTTAATTTCTTGCTATGTGGCTAAAACACTTGTAACCAAGTGTCCATAACATGATTTCAGTGCTGGTTTATTTTCTCACATTTCTCCCATGTTTCCAGGTGCATTAATTGGAAACAGTTGTAAACAGTACATGATCTGCTGAGAAGCAAAAAGAAATATGAACTATCATGAAACTGTACTTAGTCTCCTATAAGTGCTTGAAAAGCCTCTATTCTGGAACTAACTAGATAATGAATTTAAATTAACTCATATTATTAACATCAACAGAACTGATATCTTTTTATGGAAAATAATAAAAGCACTATAACCTGTATTGACACTAATCATCTTATTAATTTATAGCCTTGTTTGTTTAAAACAATCAAATTGTGGGATTTTGTGATAAATTTTATAAATTTTATAATGTATTTTATAAGGCAATTTATATAATCTACATTTAATCATGTAGATGTAGACTTACCATTGCATAACTTCATAGCTCTGGCCCATGCTATGGCCCATATTATGCAATGGTAAAATTTAAACACTAAAAGAAACTTGCACTTCTTCCAAACAGCTACTATCAGTATGTTTATATCTATACTTTTCATACATAAAAATTCCAAAAATCCCCACCTACAAAGAAAAAGAATCACTGAAGTTTTCTTCAATGCAGTTGAATTCAAAACAATGCCGTTTTGGGAAGGAAGAACTGAAAATGAAATTCTGTGGGAAATCTGGATTTCTCTCTGAATCTACTGAGTAATTGAGTAATTTAATTTAATTAATTATTTCAATAAACTGTTGATAAAACTACCTGGAGTAAATGAAACCTGCTACCCAGTGAAGGGCTACCAAAATTTTTACTACCAAATTGTGGGAGTGGCTTATGCAGGATCATCTGCATTTTCTTTCAATATCTTTCATTGCAAATTGGATGCTGTTCTCCCGGCGTGTCCCAATTAGTCCAGAAAGACACACACCACACGATAGAAGGAAAACCAAAAGTCTTTATCAACAGAAAAACAGAAACAACTCACTTTTTAAATGTCAAAGGGATTTTCTGATATACACAAGGAACAGGTTAAATGCAATCCAATTTCTCACCCAATAACTGGGAAATTGAGTCCAATTCTAAAGTCCAGAAAGTCCACGCACAAACCTGAACAGGGAAACAGCTAAAATGACTATCTTGACGAAACTATGAATCAGATAAACTCCCACAAGGCTAAATCAGCACGCTGCTCTTTTTATCCGTAGCACTAATTACAGCAGCCCCACCCAACCACAGGTGGCCTCACTTATCTCCTGTAATAATCCTTCAGTTGTTCTTTCCTATGCATCACTCTCCGCATGAGTGGGTCTGTCATAAGTTCTTGTTCAGAATCCAGGGATGATAAGGAAGATTGATCTCCTCCTGGGCTGTCTGCCCAACTCCCCTCTTCCCTGTCACTCACACTTCTTTGGTCAGAGGAAACTTCGTCAGCAGATTCTATCGGGAGCAAAACAGGCCTGTGGCATGTGGATGTTTCCCCCACATCCACCTCCACATTCCTTGGGGCAGGAGCTGGGCCAGAGCTAACCACAACAGATGCTCTGGGGTGGAGCTCCATTTTCGCTACCCCACTATGTCCCCACAACTCAACTGCATGTTTGTACTGTGGTGGGTGCATATGTGTATTTTTTGATTAATTATGCACTTTCATAATGTTTATACAAATTCTTAGCAACTAAACAGATATTTTTTTCCTCCAATCTAGTCTTTTAGGTCTTCCCACAGTACATTCATTGTTGCTTTAACTGAGAGTATCCACCTTGCTGCTGGCTTTCCTCTTTCCTTCTGCCTTTTTCAGCATTAGAGTCTTTACCAGTGAGCTGTACCTTCACATAATGAGCCGGGGTGGTGCAGCTGGTAGAGTGCTGTACTGCAGGCCACTGAAGCTGACTTGTAGATCTGAAGGTCAGCGGTTCAAATCTCATCACTGGCTCAAGGTTGACTCAGCCTTCTATCCTTTCGAGGTGGGTAAAATGAAGACCCGGATTGTGGGGGCAATAGCCTAGCTCTGTTAAAAAGTGCTATTGCTAACATGTTGTAAGCCACCCTGAGTCTAAGGAGAAGGACGGCATAAAAATCAAATAAATGAATGAATGAATGAATGAATGAATGAATGAATGAATGAATAAATAAATAAATAAATAAATAAATAAAGTGTATGAACTAGATTAATTTGAGCCCCGTCATTTGTACTTAAACAAAAACTCTGAATTAATTTGTTTGATTAGTGGGGAAAATGTTGTGTCTTATACTCCAAAGAATATGGTATATTCTGAGTTTTGCAGATTTGATAGCTTCAGTACTATAAGGTCACAAATTTACTTACCTTCCCTACTGGTTCAGAAGTGCACACGCCCCCTTCAAGCACATTTTTTCACTTCTGCGCATGCACAGAAGGCTTTGCACCTGCCAAAGTATAAAGAAACAAGGAAATGATGACATCCAGGAGAGTGGGAGGAGCCTTGTGCTATGCCACCACTGGTGCTCTGAACCACTGGCAGCTGCCACTACCGGTACATCCAAACTGGGATGTACTGGTAGCACTTCACCACTGTCACAAACCAATAAGTAACAATGGCATAGAATCAATTGGTAGTAGGGCTGCAAGAAAGCCAGAGTTGACTTATCACTTATTTGTATTTAACAGTTCATTTCATGTGGAATAAGGAGAATCAGCATGAACTTTTTTTTCAGAATACAAAGAGCAGTAAAAAAAATCTTTTAATAATAATAATAATAATAATAATAATAATAATAATAATAATAATATTTATTGGATTTATATGCCGCCCCTCTCCGAAAACTCGGGGCGGCTAACAGCAATCATAAACAGTGTACTATAATAATCCAATACTAAAAGCGAATTAAAAACCCCTTAATATAAAAAACCAAACCTACATACAAACATACCATGTAAAGGCCTTGGGGGAAAAGGAATCTTAATTCCCCCATGCCTGGCGGCAGAGGTGGGTTTTAAGTAGCTTACGAAAGGCAAGAAGGGTGGGGGCAATTCTAATCTCTGGGGGGAGTTGGTTCCAGAGGGCTGGGGCCGCCACAGAGAAGGCTCTTCCCCTGGGTCCCGCCAAGCGGCATTGTTTAGTTGACGGGACCCGGAGAAGGCCCACTGTTTCAAATATGCACCACCCAAAAAGCACTCTAAGTGGAAGCCCTAGTAAATCATTCCCTGCTTGGAACCTAAGACAAGGCATCAGTCATAAAACTAAGCCCACTCCTCACTTCCCTACCTAACCTCATATATTGCACTTAATGAAAGCTTCCCCACAGCAGTTGTAACACATTGGACTCTATAACATAAACCAGCAATTGGACTCTGTATTCTGTTTATTTCGGGCTCAATACCCTTGATTTCAAAATGAACTGAATCTCACACCAGTACATCATTTTCTCTTTGAGATTTGGGATTCATCCAAAGCAGAGAGATACCCTTAAACCCCCTGGGAGGGTCATTCTCTCTGCTAATAAAATACTACAGTCTGAAGGATGACTTTCTGCAACAGATGTGCTCTCTTGAGTGGGAAAAATTGCTGGATCCCACAACTTGATGAGCAGGGGAAGCCCATTAGCTTCCAGATCTCAGGCAAAACAATATACAGATTTGGTGATGAAATCACCTTTTATGCTTCACTTGAAACATTTAGGATTGAAAAGTTAAGCATGAAACCTGAGAGGGAAGATGGATCTTTTGAGCCTTATTACCAAGGCAAACATCTGGTTGGCAGGTGCATGTTCTCAATATCAGGGCTGCTGCACTCAAATCAATTATGCACCATATTTAATCCCCGTCAGCTACATCAGGCCATAGCATCGGAATGACAATGTTAGAGGAATATCCCAGCATTATGAAATTATTAAGTTCAAACTAAAATTATTTAGTTTGCAAGTATTAAAATATATTTTTACTCTTGAAAAATTAAGCCATTTTATTATGCATGCAGAGCTGAAATCTTAGGAGCTCTACTATGTGAGAATCAGATCAGATACCAAAAGAGAGGGGCGGGGGAACCAGTTTTGTGCCACAGTCCAAAATAACTTTACTTAGAACCACCCAGGAAAACCTAAGGTCTTAAAATTCCAGAAATTCATGAACACCTTCTGAGATTCCCTGTAATTACAATTGCTGAAAATTATTTATCTCTGGAAACTGAAATGCAATTTCTAAAATAAGCTTAATAAAATCAAGAGAAAATCCTATCCTTTCTCATAAAATCCCCTGAAAATCCTATCTTTCTCATAAAAATATTATTATTGAGTCATTTTGCATCAAGCTTAGTCTCTGTCTATCTTGTGGCTTCTAGTGGGTCTAGGAAAGGGCCGGTAAACCTATGGCATGGGTGCCACAGGGGGCACACAGAGCCATATCTGCTGGCACGCGAGCCGTTGCCCTAGCTCACCTCCAACATGTGTGTGTGTGCTGGTCAGCTGATTTTTGGCTTGCACAGAGGCTCTGGATGGTGATTTTGGCTTCCAGAGAGCTTCCAGGGGCATGGGGGAAGGCGTTTTTACCCTCTCCCGGCTCCAGGGAAGTCTTTGGAGCCTGGGGAGAGTGAAACGTGAGCCTACTGGGCCCACCAGAATTTGGGAAATAGGCCATTTCCAGCCTCCAGGGGGGCAGGGGAAGCTGTTTTCGCCCTCCCCAGGCATTGAATTATGGGTGTGGGACTCATGCGTGCATCATAGTAGGGACCCACACTCTTTCTGCACCCAAGGAAAAAAAGGTTCACCATCACTGATCTAGGACATAGGTGTCAAATGTGCTGTGTCATGTTGTCATTATGTGACGTATCGTAATTTCCTCCCTTCACACAGATGGGATGTGAGTGGTCTGTGTGTGATACATGCGGTTTGCAGGCCACCAGTTTGACACTACTAGTATAGGACAACTCACTGCAGCCAACTTGCTGCGGCTAACTTGCCATGGGACAATGCACCACAGACAACTTGTTATGGGACAGGAGATACACTAATATTGAAGAAATGGTGGAGTAGACTCATTAAAGAAAATATACCAGAGGAGGGACAAAATGAAATGTGAATGACAAAAATTAAAATAATGTTTCAATTATTTTAAATAATGAAATTGAATTGTTGAATTGCCCTGTGGTGAGTTGTTCCACGCAAATTGTCTGTGGCAAGAGGTTCCATTCTGAGACCGTGCTGCAAAGCTACCCAACACTTGGGGACCAAAAGCCACATGTAATTTTTGAATTCATGCTATCCATTACTTTCCAAAAGTGAGACAACTAGAACAAAGAAGCATGCAAAATCAAGAGAGGATAATAACATTGCAAAATTGTGTATTACACTTATATTTCATAATTTTCATCTCTTCCACCACATTAAAATGCAGTGGCAAGCTTTGCTGGGTTTCTGAGATGACGCCTAAACTTTGAGAATTGGGATTGCATGTCATCTGTCAATACCACCTGGTCTTCAGTCTCCCACTCTTGAAGGTGGATAGTCCTCTGGTTACAGACAACTCTGAAAGCAATGGATTACTTGGAACTTTTTCAGAGGCCTGGTGTCAAGCCTGGATATTTCAACAGAATTTACACTGATTACTTTGATTGACCACTCAAATCTGTTAATTCTGTTTAATTGTTCGGCAGTTTTTGAAATCATTGTTTCTCTTGTACATCTGGATCATTTGAGAACAATACAGTGGAGGCACACTTTTTTTTAAAGTGGTTTTCCTTTTTCCTAAATGAATAGTTCCAATTAGTGGTAGTAAGAGGGTGAGACACTGATATCTAGGATTATTTGTGGAAAGTTGCTGTACATCTCTTACTTAGCACCTGCACGAAACTGCTTAGAAATATCATTGGCTTCCTCACCAAAATTATTATTTATAATCATGAACATGCCTGGCCCTGAGTCATTCTTGTCCATCCTCCCAGGATTATGGGACCTTGTACAAGTTCCGCCTCTACCATTGAAAGCAAAGAAAAAGCTGTGTTTGCACACTAAGCTATAAGTCATTAACCAGTCACAATGTTCATTTTCACATGATGAACTTGTCTAAAAGAAATAACTGCATTTTGGCATCACACAATTTGCTACCACATATTATTATTATTATTATTATTATTATTATTATTATTATTATTATTATTATTAATTAGATTTGTATGCTGCCCCTCTCCGCAGACTCGGGGTGGCTCACAGCAACAATAGAAACAATATATTACAAATCTAATAATTAAAAAATCATTAAAAAACCCATTGTTAAAAAACAAAACATACACACAAACATACCATGCATAACTTGTATAGGCCTGGGGGGAAAGGAATATCTCAATTCCCCCATGCCTGACGACAGAGGTGGGTTTTAACGAGCTTGCAAAAGGCAAGAAGGGTGCGGGCAATTCTAATCTCTGGGGGGAGCTCGTTCCAGAGGGCCGCCACAGAGAAGGCTCTTCCCCTGGGTCCCGCCAGACAACCTTGTTTAGTTGACGGGACCTGGAGAAGGCCGACTCTGTGGGACCTAACCGGTTTATGGTTTATTATGGCCCTGTAGTTTGGAAGCCATGTGCTAATACAGCCAATGTTGAGAGAAGGATTAAGACCACCCCTCTCTAGTTTCCCTCTCCCACTTCAGGAAGAAAAATCTAATTGCTAAGTGTTGGTTATTACCTTATACAATTTCTTTTTTTTTTAAAAGGAAGGAAATCTATCAAACCAAACTTTAGCCATCCTAACCATCAGTAGGAAGGGCTTTAATGGGAGCATCATTTCATAAAGTTCAAGGGCTTTATAAAGAAATGGCTTTCTTCACCCGCTTTCTTCTCAATCCTGACAACGAAACCAGAATCCATTTTCTCACACCACAAGCTATCCATTACACAGGAGATTTCTTCTGGCGCCAAGAAGTATTTTAAGAGTTTTCTTATTTAGTCCACAGGGAAAGAGTGCTGAACTTTAGGGATACCTGAGAAATACTGGCCATTTGTAATTAGAGTAGAAAGAAAACTCTCAGCAACTAATACATCTTAGGAGGACAGCTATAGTTCATCTATAGTAGCCAAACATGAAGAGTCTGGTAACACCCTTTAGACTAACATATTATATTAAAAGGCACACACTTTTGTGAGTGACAGCTATTTCATCAGATGTCTGGATTAACCTATGAACAATTTAACAACTTCACACAATTTCAGGGAGCTCAGCTAGTGATGTTGGGCATTGTAATTAGTGGGCTTCGTAGCTGGCCAGCCATGAAATAATACTTTAGCTTATTGGATAGGCACAAGCTCACTAGTGGTTAATTTTGAATGCTTTATTTTCTGCATTTCCTAGTATATTGAACCAGGGATGGGATGCCAAATTTTTTACTGCCACACTGTGGGCGTGGCTTATTTTGTGGGTGTAGCTTGGCGGTCATGTGACTGTTGGGTGTATTATGAAAATAAAACAATTGTGAAACCCTTGCCCTTCTTCAAGCTATTCTTCCCAACAAGCTCTTTCCCTTTTTCCTTTCCTATCCCTTCTTGGATGCTCAAATGTAAAACATTTATCCTTTTGTGTTGCTTTGCTTTTAGTTTATTTTGCTAGCCTTCTGCTGGCGAAAACAGGGGAGCCCTGAGAAAGACCCTCCCAAGCTCCTTTTTGGCAGAGACAGTGTAGGCCAGTCATTTGTGATTTCCATGGTTGTCGCATGGGCCTAATCTAAGCATCCCACAGGCAGACGGGGTATTCAGCAGGCTCTGATTAGCTCTGGACAATCGGTAGCAGACATTTTGAGTAGTTTTGAGAACTAGTAAATACCATCTATGGCTATCTATCTATCCATCCATCCACCCACCCACCCACCCACCCTATCTATCTATCTATCTATCTATCTATCTATCTATCTATCTATCTATCTATCTATCTATCTATCTATCCATCCATCCATCCATCCATCCACCCACCCACCCACCCACCCACCCACCCACCTACCTACCTATCCATCGATCCATCTATCCATCTATCCATCAATCCATCTATCTATCCACCCACCCACCCAGATTTCTACCTGATATCTCAAGTAGTTGAATTGGGCGTCTTCATTGGAACTATTATCAAATGTGAAAGCTGGTGTTTGAATTTAGTAAGGCTTATGCCCACCACCATTTGGAAAAGACCACTCTTGTCAGAGAAGAGCTGCATTTCCCATCAGGATAGGAGAGTCCATATCCATCCCTAATTTCTTCTGCCCCCTCCTTCCCTCCATCCCACCCTCCTTGCAGGAAGCAAAACCTTCTTTTAAATTTTCTCTCCCAACCAATAGTTTAAAAAAACACACAAAAAAACCCTAGTTTGACCTCACATTCTTACTTTGTTTGTCTATTCCCCACCTTTTTAGGACATTACAAAGCCCTAAAATACCCTCATACTCTCACACAGTGCATGAGATCCCTCAAGGATGTCACAGAAAAGGGCAGTGAGTGTATATGTAAAGGTATAGGTAAATGAATAAGTTAAAATGCATAAGTATGAGTATTCAAGAACAAGATTTTAAACTATCCTGTCCTTTTCATTCCGTGCGTTTTGTGAAGAAGCACTCATTATATCTGTATGAACAAGTCAAAAACAGTGGGTGTGTCTCTTCTCCTCTCCATCTCCATCTCTATCTCCAATTCTTTCTCCTCTCCAACTCCTCTCTTCCCCTCTCCTCTACCCTCCATCATAGTTCCCTCTAAGCTGAGCAGTGAGCAATCACTCACTTAAAAATCATCATCAACTCAGAGTTTTCCAAACCTGCCCAGAAGCCGAGAGGGAAAGAGTGAGAGGGAAGGAGAGAGAGAGAGGAAGAGAGGAAGAGAGAGAAACAGATAGAAAAAAGAGAGGAAGGAAAAGAGAAAGAAAAAGAATGGGAGTAAGGAAGAGAGAAAGAAAATCAAAATCTAGTTTGAAACTAGCTCAACTATTTAAGTGGCATTTTGATATTGATAGAGTTGCCCTATTATGAGCTCACTGTTATAGACACACAGTACAGTATTTTATTTTGAAATTCTCTAAGGCAAAACAGGGTGGGGTTTTTATTTATTTGTTTGTTTGTTTATTTGTTTATTTGTTTATTTATTATTTCTGTGCTGCCCAGTCCAGAAGGGATTGCCGCTCAGACACTCTACTTTTCCGCCCACCCCAAAAAAAATTAGAAGGAACACTGCCCTCCATCTCCAATTCCATCTCCATCTTCATCTCCAATTCCATCTCCATCTCCTCTCCTCTCCTCTCTTCTCCATCTCCCTCCATCTCCTCTCCTCTCGATCTCAATCTCGATCTCCATCTCGATCTCCTTCTCCTCTCAACCTCCTAGCTTCTCCATCTCCATCCCCATCTCCCTCCATCTCCTCTCCTCTCCATCTCCATCTCATCTCCATCTCTTCTCCTCTCCTCCTCTATCTCCATCTTCTCCCCTCTCCATTTCAATCTCCATCTCCTCTCATTTCCCCTCCTCCCCTCTCCTCCTGTCCACTCTCCTTTCCTTTCACTTGCAGATTTACCTCCGCCTCCGGAACACTCCCCTCTTGATTCGCTTTGCAGCCTCTTCTCTTTCCTTCCGCAAGAGTTGCTATGGCCGTCGAGGCTGCTGCTCTCCCTCCCTCTGCTTCAACGACGCCCACCCCCAGCCAAACTGAGCGGGGGCGGGGGAAGTGGCGAGGAAGAAGCTCCTTAGATACGGCTGGGTGAACTTGAGATAACACGGGGCCGCGATCCCCCCCCCTAGCAGCTGTTTGGCTGCGTCTGTCCAGCGGTACCCACGGTTCACCCGAGCACCTCCCCGCCACCCCCACCAGCTCGCCTGAAGAGGCGCCAGGAATCCAAGCTGGGGAGAAGGTGGTGCCAACGCCAAGCTGGTGGGAAGACGAGCAGATAGAAGGAAAGGCTGGCAGAGGCCCCATCGCGATCCACCTGCTATGCCCATCAATCTAAGGGCACTCTCATCCCCTCCCCCCTTTCAAAAGACACCTGCTCAGTCCTGACCCATCCTTGGGGGGGGGGGTCGTTCCTGGGAAACCCCCCTGGTAGCTTCTCCCCACATTTCTAGCTTGGCTTTATTGTACAGATCTAAATATATTCAATAAATAACCGGTGGCTTGATGAAGTCACCTACATCTACGAACCAAAATTGGGTCACTCGGGCATTAGCCAGATTTTAAGTTAAGATGCCTGAGGGCGAACCCGCGAAGCCAGTCATTGAGAGTGTCGTCGTTCCTTCGTAAACATTCGCTCTACTCCAAGGAAAGAAACGCGAGAATGGTCCGATCCTTCTCATCCCTATTTATAAAGAATGGAGTTCCATGGGTGCCCAGGAGCCAAGCTGCCTTAGGACCACAGACCAAAGCCCAGGACTTTGATGAGAGGACGCGGGGCGCTTCAGACATTTAAAGAGGGATCCGTTTTCACTAGAACTGTCCCCGTTGGTTCCACAGCTCAGGACTGCGTTGTAGGAGTCTTCACGCTTTGATTCCTAAGTTAGAAAGACGTGCTGCTGTATTTCCACTGTGATAAATCCGCTGAATTAAATTCCATTTACTTCCACGGGAACGTGCATCAAAGAGAATTGGGAGCAAACCGATCCCTTATAATCCAGGACGGATGCAAATAGGACAGGCTATCTGGAGATGAACTGTGAAGGTCTACAGGACGGTCTATTCCCAATTGTTACATTAGTTTCCACTAAAATTTTGGATTTCTCAAAACTTATTTTCAAACCCCTCCCAAACAATTAATATAAACCTAGATCTAAGCCTAGCCTCGACCCGTTCTATGTAAGTAGAAGGAGTGAAATCGGCAAGCCGATTTGGGTTTTTTGGTTTTTTCCCAAAAGAAAATGAAACATGCGAATAAAATGGAATTTCATATTAGACAAGTAAGTCTGGAGGATCAAGTTTAGCGTTTTGCATTTTTCTGTTTTATTTGTTCTTGTGAATCTTCAGAATCATCCATCATAATTGATTAAAAAATATGAGATTCCATGAACATTTAAGTCAAGGGCTACACGATGGAAGTAAACCTTCGCTGAAAACTCTCGATTTGAATCCAGGTCCATGTGAAAACAGCCAGGAACAAGACCCACATTAAACGTTGCAAGATCTCCTGCAGCTTTTACGATTCAGACAAACCCATTTAGAAATATTTTTGGAAGTGCCAACACTTCACCAATAACTTTCTCTCGAGAGTTCCCGGTCTTCCTTCAGGGGATTCTGAAAACTTTGTTTCAGCACCATGGATATTTGATTCTTGTACTTTGCTCTCCTACCTGCTACTGGGTCCCATCCCCCCCCCCCCCCCCCGAGGTTACTATTCTAGTAGTTTTACGGTTTTGTTCAGTTGTGGAAAACAAGGCACAAGTACACTGAAATAAACGAATACATATTTTATTTACAATGAGACAATCCTGAAACTGCCACATATGAATTTCAGACTGACGGTTCAGTTTCCAGTCTTCGAAATTTAATTTCAAAAAAATAACTTGGATTGCCTGAAGCCCATATTTTAAAATATGATTTAAAATTGAAATTAGGCACACTATTAAGAAATGTTGGCTGGATGGGAGAGTACTGAAGTCAGGCTGAAAGTAATCTTTGTTCAAAGTACTCTTGGAATGAATGAGTCTTATTGAGAAGTTAAATATTTCCATTTAAGTGAATGGAGATCAATTTTGTATGCAAAAGTTAATTATGTCACTAATTTCCTTGGGATGTTCTTTTAAGCACTATTTCATGTGCCTATTCCCTTGATTTTAAAGACTTTCACAAGAAGCTCACCTTAATCTGATAAAATTTAATATAGTTAAGACTACTTCTCCCACTCTTGGAAATCTGCAAAGTGGCAATAAAAACGATTGAGCTAAATTACATTTCAAGGGTTTTGCTTGCTTTTTCACCAGTTCCAGTATCACCAACTTGATCATTTTATTTATTCATTGCCTTGCACATAATTTATTTCCTTTTATTTTCCCCCACAATAAATGCCTGCCAATATCCACAACATGCGAATCTGACTTTAAAATCTAGCCTCCATGTACTTTAGCTACACGTTAGGTTCCAGTTTGTTTTTTAATCGGACGTTGGTTTTAAAGAACCTCATTTCAGCCTAATTCTTGATATCAATGAAATTTAACATTGTTTTTCCCAAATTCGGTCCTGCCCACATTAGTAAGGCGTTCAAATAATTCATTCCGGTTTTAACAGACTTTATGCTGCTGCCGCAAAGAAGAGCTGGGGGGATTTTCCACCAACCCACCACTCCTAGTTCTCAATTTAAGCCCTAGATCCGGTCGATGCTAGACTGGCTAAAGGCTGCAACTTCTAGAATAACTTTGGAACCTCTGGCACCAACTCAATGCAAACGCATGTCCCTTGATTTCCAAAACCGTTAGGAAGGGAATTGAATCCGCTTAAAGGAAAGAAAGGAGTGTCCCATCCTGAGCGTGTCTGATCGGAGGTCTTAGGAGACAGGAGAGAGACATGGCTTCTAACACCGCCAAGGCTTCCAACTTGGGGATGGAAACCCATCCACTTCAAATCACCTCGGGGGCCGCGCCCTCCGGCGTCGTCCTCTTCCTATAATGTGGAGTCGCTTCTAGTTCGGTTTGATCACGCTTGAATCTCCCTCTTCGCTTTGACCCGGGTCGCCCACTAGATGGGACCCCCCTCCAATCTACATTTCAGAGGCTCAGCCAGTAGACACCCGCTCCCGTCTGTCTACTGTCTTACTGCTTGAGCCTCTGAAGGTTTTAAAGACAGATTTGTGTGTTAGGGATATTGACTTTCTCGCGACGAGTTTTGCTTACTACCCATCTCCTCCCACTTATGACTGTGTGACCGTAACTTGCTGCTTGTGTCCTTACGATTTATATAAACATTGTTTCCGGATTTCTTATTTGTACCCTATGACAATCATTTGATTATTGTACCTCATTATTCTTGAGAAATGCATCTTTTCTTTTATGTACACTGAGAGCACATGCACCAAATCCCTTGTGTGTCCAATCACACTTGGCCAATAAACTATTCTATTCTATCCTAAAACTTGAACTCAACTTGAAGAGGAGACACGAGAGCCAAATCAAAGCTTGTCAGCTCTGTCCAGTTGACGTTCAGCGTTCTTGATTGGTCATTTTTTTTCTTGACTCTAAATGCTGTGCTATTCTATTCTAATTCTATTCCATTCCACTCTATCTCTACTCTAGTCTAGTGGGATTTTAAGTTCCATTGTTCTTAACCGACGCCGACATGAAAAAGGCGACTGTGGAAAACCCATCAGAAGCAGAAGAGCACCAGATACAGGAAGCCACCGTTGCGGCTGCCCCTTTCCCGTCAAATTACGCTTAAAATCTCGAGCAACTTTTCTGCACCCCGGGACGCACTAAGCGCACCCCCGACGGCACAGGGACGGCAGCACACTGCGGCTAAGGCGGGTTGTTATTGGGTGTTTTTTTTCCAGTGACGGGCGTTGGATGCTTTCCAACCTCCTCCTCCTCATCTCCAGCACTCACTCTCCGGATCCCGAGGAGTCGGGACAGACCCAAAGACAGGCGAAGGGACGGCCGACGCGCGCGGAGCCCTAGTTCACCCTCGCCGCCCCCTGTTCATTTTTTGCGTCCCCCCCCTTCGCCCCGCGCAGATGGTTTGCCCCGCCTTCCCTGGCACGTATATATACCACCCCCCCAGGCCAAAGAACCACCACAAGCCGTCGCGGAGCTCCTCTGAGGAGCGGGCGCCTTCTGGCTGGCGCCCGTCTCTGGCGTCCCGGGGTTGAGGGTGGGGGGCATGCCGGCAGGCTCTTCGAGTGGCTTCGAGGAAGCGCCGGAGGAGTCTCGGATGGATCTGAGAGAGCTGCAGCTGGAGTACCGGGCGCCGCCCCGCTCCAAGCGGCGTCCCCGAGGTGAAATCACGTCCCCTTCGCTGGATAATTCTTCCGCCGCTGAAGAGGAAGAAGAGGACGACGACGACGAGGAAGAGGAGGACGAAGAAGAAGACGAGGAGGACGAGGAAGAGGAGGCGGCGGTGGCGCGCAAAAAGAAGCGCGCGAAAGGAGGCGGCGGGCCCGGAGAAAGCGCCGCGGTGAAGAAGTTCCCGGCGGCGGGTCGCAACGGCGGCAGCACCACCGCCTGCTCTACGCCCGAGGGCAAGCAGTCGCAGCGCAACGCGGCCAACGCGCGCGAGCGAGCCCGCATGCGCGTGCTGAGCAAAGCCTTCTCGCGCCTGAAAACCAGCCTGCCCTGGGTGCCCCCGGACACCAAGCTCTCCAAGCTGGACACGCTGCGCTTGGCCTCCAGCTACATTGCCCACCTGCGGCAGTTGCTGCAGGAAGACTGCTACGAGAAGGGCTTCGTGCACCCCGTCAACCTGGTGAGTGCGCGCGCGCGAGCTCGGAACCCCTGTTTTTGTTGGGGTGGCGGAGTTATTTATTTATTCGATTTTTTTTAATGCCGCCCTTCTCCTTAGACTCAGGGCGGCTTACAACATGTTAGCAATAGCACCTTTTTAAATAGAGCCAGCATATTATATATATGAGTAATTTTTTTCTTTACTCTAAATGCTATTCTATTCTAATTCCATTCCACTCCACTCCACTATACCTCTACTATATCTCTACGCTAGTAGATAAGGATTTTAAGTTCCATTGTTCTTAAGCAAGGGCGACTTTGAAAAACGGCTGTTAAAAACCCATCATGAGGGGCGGCGTACAAGTCTAATAAATAAATTATTATTATTAATAATAATAATAATAAATAATAATAATAATAATAATAATAATAATAATAATAATAATAATAATGCTGCCCCCACAATCTGGGTCCTCATTTTACCCACCTCAGAAGGATGGAAGGCTGAGTCAACCTTGAGCCAGTGATGAGATTTGAACCGCTGACCTGCAGATCTAGCAGTCAGTTTTAGTGGCCTGCAGTACTGCTGGCTTGGCTTGTTGGAACTTGGCTCCAGGTCCAATTGTGAAGCTGCTTCTCCAAAGCACCTAAGGGTAAGACAAAGAAGCAAGGGCGGTTAAAATATACTGCTCAAAAACAATAAATAAAGAACACATCCTAGACCTGAATGAATGAAATATTCTCATTGAATACTTTGTTCTGCACAAAGTTGAATGTGCACAACAGCATGTGAAATGGATTGTCAACCAGTTTTGCTTCCTAAGTGGACAGTTTGATTTCACAGAAGTTTGATTTACTTGGAGTTATATTGTGTTGTTGAAGTGTTCCCTTTATTTATTTATTTTTGAGCAGGGTATATAACGAATGGTTGCAATAGATGGGTATATCTAGTTTAATGAAAAAAAAGGACTAAGGGAGACATGCTATCTCAGGGGCTGGCAACAAAGAAGAGGGAGTCAAGCTATTCTCCAAAGCACCCGAGGGTAGGACAAGAAGCAATGGATGGAAACTAAACAAAAAGAGAAGCAACTTAGAAAACTCCTGACAGTTAGAACAATTGTGGAACGGCTTGCCTCCAGAGGTTGTGAATGCTCCAATACTGGAAGTTTTAAAGAAGATGTTGGATAACCCTCTGTCTGAAGTAGTGTAGGGTCTCCTGCCCAAGCAAGGGGTTGGATTAGAAGACCTCCAAGGTCCCTTCCAACTCTGTTGTTATTATACATAATGTATACTGTACACATACTGTATCCTCCCAAATTTCAGATTCCTTATTGATGTTTATGTTTATGTTTATTTAGATTTGTATGCCGCCCCTCTCCGCAGACTCGGGGCGGCTCACAACAGAATAACAGAAAACAATTTCAGCAAATCTAAATTGATGTCAATGGTGCTTTGCAGTCATGGGTAGCATGTTTCTGCAAGCCTAATATTACTATAGATAAGAGATAATCTAGGAGACAGGAGAATAAAGACAGGCTATCAGGAAGATCTCTATAATAACAGTAATGCTTTCCTCACTGATTGCTTTCGTCAGTCAGTAATGAATCTGAAATTTGGGAGAATACACTATTTGTATAGTATACAGAGTTGGAAGGGACCTTGGAGGTCTTGCTCGGGCAGGAGACCCTGCACTACTTCAGACAAATGTTTATCCAACATTTTCTTAAAAACTTCCAGTGTTGGAGCGTTCACAACTTCTGGAGGCAACCTGTTCCACTGAATAATTATTCTAACTGTCACAGGATTTCTCCTTAGTTCTAAGTTGCTTCTCTCCTTGTTTAGTTTCCACCCATTACTTCTTGTCCTACCCTCAGGTGCTTTGGAGAACAGCCTGATTCCCTCTTCTTTGTGGCAACCCCTGAGATATTGGAACACTGTTATCATGTCTCCCCTGGTCCTTCTTTTCATTAAACTAGATATACCAACTTCCTGCAACCGTTCTTCATGTTTTAGCCTCCAGTCCTCTAATCATCTTTGTTGCTCTTCTCTGCACACTTTCTAGAGTCCCGGCATCTTTTTTATATGACCTTTTTACATGACCAAAACTGAATGCAGTATTCCAAAACTGAATGCGTATTACCAATGCATTATATAGTGGTATTAACACTTCACGTGATCTTGATTCTATCCCTTTGTGAAGTGTTAATACCTCTATATAATGTCTCTTCTTTCACTATGTAATGTGCATTCGCTGGCTGGGGAATTCTGGGAGATGAAGTCCAAATATCTTCAAGTTGCCAAGGTTGGGAAACACTGCTGTAGAGTATGTATGTCATACTTTGTAGAATATATATCTCATACTCTGTAGAGATGTTTATGGCTCTCCCCTTCTTAGAAACATTTGTCCTGCTTTTGCCCAAATACAAGCAATGTTTAATAAACTAATATCTGATTTAAAAGAGACATTCAAGAAGTTGCTGGCTCTCTAAGTTCATTCACTGCCTCCCTAAGTTCTCAATAAAGCACTGGTTTGCGGTTACACACACGCACCATTGGTTTTATCTTTTGTAATTTTTGGATTGTCTACAAGTTTTATTAACACGTTCTCGTGTTCGACACCTTAGAATTGTTCAGGGTGATGAGCAACTGCATGTATCAAAAGGCAGCTCACCAGTGTACACAAAGATAAGGACACCTTTTAAAAAGGCTGCCACTGCCAAGGATAGGAAGTGTAGTCAAGCATATCTTGACAGCTCTTAATTGAATTTGACATCATACGGAGGGAAGCTTTTAAAGCTTTTAAAAATGTGTTATTAAGAATTCCTTTAAGATCCCTCTGTGCCGCCCCGAGTCTGCGGAGAGGGGCGGCATACAAATCTGATTAATAAATAAATAATAAATAAAAATTCTCCCTCAGTTTTTAAGTGACTGCAGCTTTTTGTTAGCAGAAGGATCTTTTTTTCTCTATCGTAGCATTTTTCTGCAAGTGCAGGATCTGATTTTTTGAATCAACAAAGGGTTGATCTATTTGTTGGCAGAGCAATTGGTTGGGAGAAACTAAATCAATCCTGCAATTTCAGTAGACTCAAATGCAAGGATCTATGACTCTCAACTCAGATTGCCTCTAAAAAAGACCTAACTGCCCTATTAGATGAGATGATCAACATTCCTCTAGTTTAGTTTTCTCTTTTTCCAAGTTTTTTTAAAAAAATGATTTTTATTGGTTTCTAAACTATAAAGTCCAGTTCTTTTTAATTATTAGTCAGACAGAAATTGCATCAAATGTTAGGTGGTTTTTATGTCTGTTATATCTCATTCAACTCTCATCATATTTTGAGATAAGAAGCAATTGGAACTGTACCTAATTGTGGCTAAACTACAATGATATTTTTATCATAACTTATAATAATAATAATAATAATAATAATAATAATTTATTAGATTTGTATGCCGCCCCTCTCCGAAGACTTTGGGCGGCTCACAACAACGATAAAAACAATATTATACAGGCACAAATCTAATATTAGAAAAACTAAAAACCCTATCATAATTAAAAAACAAACAGCACATACATACCAAACATAAATTATAATAAGCCTGGGGGAAAGGTGTCTCAGATCCCCCATGCCTGGCGGTATAGGTGGGTCTTAAGTAATTTACGGAAGACAAGGAGGGTGGGAGCAGTTCTAATCTCCGGGGGGAGTTGATTCCAGAGGGCCGGGGCCGCCACAGAGAAGGCTCTTCCCCTGGGGCCCGCCAGACGACATTGTTTAGTCGACGGGACCCGGAGAAGGCCAACTCTGTGGGACCTTATCGGCCGCTGGGATTCGTGTGGTAGCAGGCGGTTCCCGAGGTATTCTGGTCCAATGCCATGTAGGACTTTAAAGGTCATGACCAACACTTTGAATTGTGACCGGAAACTGATCGGCAGCCAATGCAGGCCATGGAGTGTTGTAGATACGTGGGCGAATCTGGGAAACCCCACGATGGCTCTCGCGGCTGCGTTCTGCACGATCTGGAGTTTCCGAACACTTTTCAAAGGTAGTCCCATGTAGAGAGCGTTGCAGTAATCGAACCTCGAGGTTTATTTCAAAAATTATTTCATATTTTTGTCACTTCTTCTATTTCCATTTTTCCATTGTATTTCAATATCTATAAAAAAAACCCTTCAAATTCCAAATGCACACAACAGATTATTTTCTAGGCTAAAAGAATATAAAATTATCGTAACCATTGATAGCTCAAGTCTAAGAATATTGATATTGAATCCTTATTTACATGGCAGTGATCTGTTTCTGAAAATTACCAGGTTTTCCATATCTGAACTGTATGGGATTTGACTCAACAATATTTATAGGAGATACAGGTGGCCTTCTATAAATATCTCCAATTATAAATGACTGCACATCCCAAAGAGAAACAGTTGATATCTTCATGTAGATTTAGAAATATTTCTATCCATGTAACAGCAACAAGTACATGTACATGTTTGTATTTAATGATTGCAGTTTTTAAGCTATGCAGATGTTGATTATGACATATAGCAGAAGATATAAACTTTTTCTAATAAAGATTCTGTAACTGGAGTATTTTATTAAATTAATAAAGCAAAAAAAATTCTTTACTTGGAGAAAGGAAAATACATTTAATACTAGAATGCTATCGTTAAAAGAAAGTATAAGAACTATTCTCGAAGGAGCATTGTCAAAATGCTTGATTTAAATGGCTGCCTTGACTATGTGTACTCATTCTGTAAATTTTTCACAATAACCATGACAACTGTAGGAGTTTATACGGTATTCATTTCCTGGCTTTACTTAAAGTGGCTTAGTCCACATAAATTTGGTTCTGTTGGAACTATCCTATTTTGAAAGATTCCTGTTTAACCTGGTTTCTCTCCTGCAACCCATTTCACCATACAGTATTAGTTTCTATTATGATGAAAACTTTATTTGTTTGCATTAAAAAATGAAGGGCAGGCATTCTAGAAAATTTTGAATTGATAAGCTTCTTGAAATTGCTCTATGCAATATATACAGCAAATTTGTATAAAATGCCCTGATACCTTGAAGAATGGTTTAATTTAATAGAATGCAAGCCCCTGTATTAAATAATGTTAAATGCATCTGGTGAGACCTAGGAAGTAGAATTTATCTTAGCAGTGGCTGCCTTATGGAGTAGTGCCCCTATTCTCAAGATATGGAGGAACCCCAACCTTTTTGTTTCCCTCATAGCCATTAAAACTGAGCTTTTACCCCAGGTGTTGATTCAGGATAGGAAATGAACTCAGCATTTTTGTTCTTGAGGTATGGAGAATTATGACATCTGGTAGTATGCAAGAACTTCAAATTTCACTGTATTTTTTTTGTTATTTTTATATTTGATTGTTAGTTACTGTTCTGCCTGGCTAATGGCAATTAGCCCCCTATGAGTTCAGAATAATTTTCAAAGACACAGCAAGAAAAGTAAATCAATCTCTTTTATATGCAGAGTCTTGTAAAACCATTCCTAATTACTGCTCAATAATCCCAAGACGTGACAAAAATACTCACACCCAAAGTTTCTTTGATACCAAAGCGTGTGCCAAAACAGAAGAATAAATTACGAAGCTATAAAGCCAAAGTTCTCACATGCCAAATTCCTCACAGTTCTTCTGAGCTGAAGTATGTCAGAGTTCACCAGAGTTCTTGAAAACAAAAAGCAGCCCCACGCTGCTTGAATCTTCTTTCTTCTTTCGAACACATACACATACACAAATGGATAAACGCCCATACTCCAGCATTCCCAAACTCTCGTATTTATTGGATTCTCTGCAGTATAATTAACCCCTGAACAGCTACACGCCTTTATCTCTTTTGGCGCCTGCGCAACTGATCCCTTCATCCCAGAATCCTGCGCACATGGGGATCCAAGATTGGGTCATCCCCTTCTGAGTCAGACTACTCCTTAGCTGGAGAACTGGCTGGTGCGCTGGCTACACCTATCCCCCTGTCTGCCTCTTCTTCCCCACTGTCTGCTTCTGCTTGTGATCCAGTTTCACTGTTTGGGTCAGCTGGCAACCAGACAGGTCTCTGATAAATAGAGGACTCCCATAAATCCACATCAAAATCTCCATTTCCAGGAGTTGGTCTAGAGCCAACCACAACAGTTACCTATATTTTATATAATTTAAGGTACATACAGATTGACTTGTATTCATTTAGTGTTCATTCGAAGTTACCACAGCACTGAAAACGTGACTTGTGAACGTTTTTCACATGGCCAAAATGTGGACACATGACAACTGGCTCATATTTATGATGGTTGCAATGTTCCATGGTCATCTCCATTTCTGATCTTCTGACAAGCAAATAGGGAAGCTAGATTTGCTTAACAACCATTTTTTACCTTAACAACTAGATTGATTTACTTAACAACTGGGGCAAGAAAGTTTGAAAAATGGGGCAAAACTCACTTAACTATTTCACTTAGCAAATAAATTTTGGGCTTAATTATGGTCATAAATTGAAGATGATTTCTACATTTAAAATAGGTAATTAAACATTAATTAAATAAATAAAATGATAAGCATACACTCATTATTGTTTGTATAATAATTAAAAACAACTATTCCTGTTATAATTGCTATAATAAAATCATGTTTTGGTCATTTTTATTTTCCTGCCTGATTGAACAAATTAATGGCATACACATTTCTGTCATCCATACGCTAGAAATTAAATTCTCTCACTGCTTTTTATAAAGGAACTATAGGAGCTATTTCACTTCCCTTTTCCAGTTAAGCAGTTTGTGTGTAGAATATGGACAAAGAAGTGTGTGCATTAAAGGCTTTTGATAATGTTTCAGCAACATAAATGTATACATTTGGATTAAAATAATAATTTTACAGCAAAAGCTTGTTTTGAAGTCTGAACCAGTTGATATGAAAGAACAAGAATATTAGCTACATAATGGGTTGGAGCAAGGTATTTTCTGGACAGTCTTTGCTTCGTTGTTGCTGTAGCCTATATAATGAAAACGCAAATGAATTAGATTAGATTAGCATGTTGTTTAATGCTGCTAGTAACAAAAATGTAACAAGGCATCTTTAATAAATTCAAATGTATCACATCTGATTTTCGATCAAGCAACCAATTCTGTTTTTGTATGGAATGTTGTTTTGACAAATATGGGTGGAAATTATATTGCAGAAAATTGGTCCTTGTTAAATATCATCTTTCTTTCTAACATGGAAACATATTTTAATTTACAGACTTGGCCATTTGTGGTTTCAGGAAGACCAGAATCTGACACCAAAGACGTCCCAACAGCCAGCAGATTATGTGGAACTACAGCTTAGTTAAAAGTAAAGACACCTCTTGCTGGATGTGCTTACCAATTACATTGTTTTCTATCGACCAAAGCGACAATTGAAGGAACGAAAAACAATTACACTGTGTTTAAATCCTCAGCTTCTTCAGTTGGAAAGAGACCAGCACTTAAAATGTAATGTGTAATGTGAAGTAGAAGGAGAGCTCTCCAAATTTCTTTAGCTTTAAAAAGGCAGTTTTAGCTTTAAAAAGGCATTTTTAAAATCATTTTCTAAAGAACAATTCCAAAACGTTTTGACTAACAGAAGACAGATAACTATTAAAATTAATGGCATGAACCAAATGGTAGGTTATATGAAGTAACTCCAAACAGTGTTATTTGTATACCAAAGGAAAATAGTATTCTAAACTAGTCCTTAACACAAATTTATAATATATTTGATCTTATGTTCTTGGCAGCTATGCAATAGTAAGACTACTCCTGTCACGTTAGACAGTTTCTTTTTTAAAAATCAAAGACAAAAAGATTGTATCTGGTTGTTCCTTCACAGTCTATTTCACAAAAGTGTTAAACCAGATTACTTGTTTATAAGACAAGTGTACACATAGCCAGGCAAATTGTAGGTCATGGATGAAAGTCATAGGCATATCCTTGTTGAATTGAGACAACGGATTCTACTCCTGTACTTTACTACAGAGTTTGAAATGTGAGCTTGCCTTATTCTGAAACAAGAAGCTTCTTTATTTATGTCTAGTATATAGTTATATGTAAGTTGGCCTTTTATATCACAAGTGTTTTGAGCTTTTCTGGTCCTATGGAATGTTAACTTTATACTGTTCTATATACAAACAATATTATAAATGTAAATAATTATATTTTTATACATTATATTAAAACCTTGATTGCAATAATATTTTGAGCGGTTGGTGACAGCTGGATAAAAATCATTGAAAAATTCAATACTTTTTCAGGTTTATATTTATATATGACTATGGATCTGTTTATAAATGGGTCATGAAGTTTTTCCCTCTCTTTTCCTTACTTATTCTCTTTCTTTTAAAGGTAGCCCTCCAATATGTACAGGGAATAGAGAGCATTCCGTAATGGTGTTTCTTGGAAAATACAGATTTTTTCTTCATTACAAAGTTCTCTATTTTATGAGAAAGGGAGCTTGACACTATTGCAATTTTTCTGTGATACATTTGAATACAAGCAGCATACAAATCAATACACAAACACACAAATGGATATTATATTATATTCCTAAGCAACTCTTTTTTTTACAGAAGCCATTCTTTATAATAGATGGTGGGAATTTCAGATCTTCTAAATATTATATGGTGGGATTTCCCAGCAAGCAGGGGGTAGCATAAGCAATGGTAAGTGATGTTGGAAATTGCAATTCAACAATGTTTGAATTACCACAAGTATCCTATGTCTCCACAGGAATAAATCAGTTGTATTTGTGGTATATGTTAAGGGATGGATAATATAAATTCAATTACAGCATAAAATATAACGGGACAAAGTTGTTTTAAGTATATCTTAATACTTTATATGATTTTGAAGTTACAACTTTACTTTTTGAAGACTAACTGAAGAAATGTTTTTTAGAAGGTACTTTAGGAATATAATATAATGACAAGTAAACTCATCAAGGTATGAATTCCATAGATGGAAAGACTACATAAAATACATTTCTTTTATTCATTAGAGCTTCAAATTAGAGGTAGAAATACGGAAACACACTATAAAAGATAGAGCATATATAATTTAATAAAGTTGGAAGGAACCTTGCAGTTCTCCTAGTTCAACCTCCTGCTTATGAAGGAAACGCTACAACACTTCCGACAAATGGTCATCTAATTCCTTCTTAAAAATTTCTAGCGTTGGAGCATTCACACTTCGGGAAGCAAGTTGTTCCACTGATTGATTGTTCTAACTGTCAGTAATTTTTTCCTTAGTTCTAAGTTACTTTTCTCCTTATTAGTTTCAACCCATTGCTTTTTGTTCTACCCTCAGGTGCTTTAGAGATAGTTTAACTCTATTCTTTATGGCAGTGTTTCCCAACCTTGGCAACTTGAAGATATTTGGACTTCAACTCCCAGAATTCCCCAGCCAGCAAATGCTGGCTGGGGAATTCTGGGAGTTGAAGTCCAGATATCTTCAAGTTGCCAAGGTTGGGAAACACAGCTTTATGGCAACTCCTGAGATATTGGAAGACTGCTATCATGTCACCCGTAGCCCTTCTCTTTTATAAGACTAGATATATCCAATTCCAGCAATTGTTCTTTATATGTTCTATTCTCAAGTCCCCTAAACATCGTTGTTGCTCTTCTCTGCACTCTTTCTAGAGTCTCAACATCTTTTTTACATAGTGGCAACCAAACTTAATGCAATATTCCAAGTGTGGCCTTACTAAGGCATTATAAAGTGGTATTAATCCTTGATTCTATCCCTCTGTTTATGTAGCCTAGAACTATGTTGGCTTTTTTGGCAACTGCTGCACACTGCTGGCTCATATTTCTATGGTTGTCTATTAGGACTCCAAGATCCCTTTCACAGTCACTACTATTGAGTGAGGTACCACATACTGTACCTGTGCATTTTGGGGGTTTTGCATAAATGTAGAAACTTACTTTATATATATGGTTTGTATATCCTTTGTAGTAGTTAAGGCACCAGGCACAAGGCAAGCAAGAATTTTAGTTCTATCTTCAGCACACAGCCCACTGAGTGTTTTTGAATAGTCACTCTTTCTCTCTCTGCCCAGCAAGAAGGCAAAAGCAAATCACTTATGAAATCTTGCCAAGAAACGTCAGGCATTTGTAGAGGGAGATGCCAGGATTCATCAATGAGTTGAAAGGGGATTCCTGCCCTTCCCCATAACCACCAGTATATAAAACAATTACTTATACACCTTGGTTATTCCCTGTACCTGAACTCACATGCAACTGGTTAATAAATTTTGGATATTGGAGAAAGAAGGTAAAGAAATGATTCTACGTAAAACTCACATAAAATGTTTTGAATGCTTAATAAGTTCCAGTGAAAAGGAGGAGGAAGTAGGCTGGAAAACTAGACTCTTTATTAGTTAATTAATGTATTTAAAACAATGTATTTAAATAGCTCTTAGAGGAATAACAACATTTCATGGAATTATCAGTACAGGAATTACAATACACTCTCCCTCCTCTTTTTTTTAAACACAAACTTTTTCAATAATTTGCTGTAGATAAATTTAAATGCAACAAGAACAGAGAAAGTAAGACTGGTTAGATAGCAATGTGGCTCCATGTGTGGTTCATCATTATATGAAGTAGAGTGGTACCTCTACTTGCAAACTTAATTAATTCCGTGACCAGGTTCTTGAGTAGAAAAGTTTGTAAGAAGCTATTTTCCACATGGGAATCAATGTAAAAGCAAATAATGTGTGCGACTGGGGAAACCACAGGGAGGGTGGAGGCCCTGTTTCCTCCCAGGAGATTCCTAGATAGGGCCCATGGTGCCTTCTCCCTGCCTTTTCTGGTTACAGTTTTGGAGGCTCGGGTTAGTAAGTGGAAAATGGCTCTTGAGAAGAGGCAAAAAAAATCTTGAACACCAGTTCTTATCTATAAAAGTTTGTAAGTAGAGGTGTTCTTAGGTAGAGGCACCAGTGTAGTCTACTTTTCATCATAATATAAGAGATTAAACATTCTTCTTTTACATATACAGTGATACCTCATCTTACGAACCTCTCGTCATACGAACTTTTCGAGATACGAACCCGGGGTTTAATATTTTTTTGCTTCTTCCGAACTATTTTCACCTTATGAACCCGCCACCGCCAATGGGATGCCCTGGCTCCGGACTTCCATTGCCAGTCGAAGCGCCCATTTTTGCATTGGTGGGATTCCCCTGAGGCTTCCTTCCATGGGAAACCCCACCTCCGGATTTTGCGATGCTGCAGGGGAATACAGCATTTGCAATTTCACTGAGGCTTCCCTCGCTGGGAAACCCCATCTCCAGACTTCCGTTGCCAGCGAAGCGCCCATTTTTGCGATGCTGGGATTCCCCTGCTGGGATTCCCCTGCAGCATCACAAAATCCAGAGGTGGGGTTTCCCATGGAGGGGAGCCTCAGGGGAATCCCACCAGTGCGAAAACGGGCACTTCGGCTGGCAAAAGGGCTGAATTTTGGGCTTGCACACATTAATCGCTTTTCCATTGATTCCTATGGGAAACATTGTTTCATCTTACGAACTTTTCACCTTAGGAACCTCATCCTGGAAACAATTAAGTTCGTAAGACAAGGTATCACTGTATTAGCCTAAACAATGCAAAATATTTCTTAATTCACTTAATACAGAATAGAGTATTTTATGTGACTATGTTGTGTAATTACTTTACTCCATAAGTAACAAGAATAATACATGTTCATGTTATATAATTCAAGGACATTTCTTTAATGAATTTTAGGAACTGAAATTAAGTCTTATGAAACAAGAAAAAGGCTCTTTAGGAAAGAAAAAAATGAAAGAGATTATGATATCTAGAATACAGATAATTAGATAGGGAGTATGTTTAATTGATTATTGGTGGAAACAGTTTCCAAGGAAATGGTAAGCTCTCTGTAATGTATTGAAGAAGCTGAAAAACAGATACCTGTTTACTCCTGGATTCCTACACAGAGCAATATTCATAATACAACATTTCATGTTCTACATATCACTTTTAATCATAGTACTGTTTTTTTAAAAATGGGAATAGAAATGTCACTGAGGGCTATATCTAAATTGTAATTTTCTCTTCTTCAGGTCAAAAACAGGCTAAACCTAATTATGACTTGTAAATTAAAAACAAGTTATGTACTTGCAAAATTATTATTTTGTTATGTACTTGCAAAATTATTATTTTACCTAATTAATTTTATGTTGATATCATCTTATTTTAAAATAAGAATTTCCCCAAGGTTTAGCCTGGGACCACTTACAATTTTTCTTGTAGGAAATATACAAGTTATTTCTAGCAATAAATGCAGGTTTGCCACCTGTTGAGACAAATCACTCACTGCATTCCTCCCCCCCCTTTTAAAATTTCCTCTCTCTTTCAGTTCATGTTAGTGAATAATTTCTTCCTGTAGCATACAACTTTCTAAAACTGGGTGAGCTGCCTTGTTTAAAGACAAGTTAGTCTACATGCGCCTTTTTTTCTGTGTTTTGTTTTGCTTCATGAAATAAATTTTTTTATAATAAAGCAATTCTTAAGACCTGGATATTGAAATAAGGTGATACAAGATGACCATAGACTTGTGGAAAAAAACTATAGCGATTTTAGTCACGTAAATAATGTAATTTATGTCAGTCTCACCGCATGACTGATGCAAATTATATAATTCAAATCACTTGCACATAAGACATTATTCATGAAGTATCACTTGTACCCTTCCCGCCACCCATAAAATGGTCTTCTCCTTCTATTACTACTATTATTTTTTAATATTCTGTAAGAAACATTAAAAAAACAAGAATAGTTTTTAAACATGTAATGCATATTTTGGATATCTGCCAAAATGTTATGTAAAAACACTACGTAAATTAATAATTAATGTATTATAATGTTAATATTGTATTACATTATATTAATAGTATTATTAATAGTATTATAAATATTAACATTAATATTAATATGGGGAATTCTGGAAACTGAAGTTCAAATGGCTATATATCAAGACATTTCCTGGATAATGATGGTAAGTCCCCATATTTCTATATAATTCATAGCATTCCATTGGTTTGAATAATAAACCACAACCAAACAGAGAAAAGAACCATGTTCGAAAGCATGATTTCCTTGAATGTACGATGGAATACTGATAAATAATGCTTTTAGTGCATTCAGTGGTAGTTTTGTTCTTGTTACTTACTGTCTCAAAACCATTGATGGAGAGATGATAATCACCTAAGAGTGAATAGGAATAGATATGAAGATGGAGAGATGATAATCACCTAAGAGTGAATAGGAATAGATATGAATCAAGACTGCCCTCTGGTGTATTATTGTATAATGCTTGCTTAACTACATTGTTTTATTACATTTTAGTTTAATTTCTTTTTAATCAATGTAATTGCTTGCATCAATTAATTAAAAAAACTATTAGACAAACGTCACATCTTCAAATGTGAATAGAAATGATTGGACTTGATAGCTAACTATATTCAAAATTTTTGTTTTTAGCAGATAAACTGGCAAAATGTACCATATCTGTATTCAAACTTAAAATGTGAAAAACGTGTGGCAATGTACAGTGACCTTGAACATATAATATTTGCTGCCAAATGTTTGTATCAAACTCGTTTTGCTAAGTGCCAATATAATCAAGTCTGTCTGAAGGACTGCAGATCATAGATAATGAATGAAAATTATAGTTCTTAACAGTCATGTTTTTCAGAGATTTAGATAGCTCGTTCATAAAAAAAACACATTTCCTTGAGAATTTGAGATGGGGGTCCATTCATAAATGATCCATACCATAATTTAGTGGGTGCAGTTACTTACATTCAATCTAATATACTGAATAAAAATCTCTGGACTACTATAGGAAATATGTGTAAAATGCATCTAGACCTCTGAGAAAGTCATAAATTAAATAAAGCAGTAATAAAATAATGAAGTTATCCTTCTCTGACAACCAACTTCCAAGGTTTTAAAATACTAAGAAGTAAAAGAAATTCATGTCAAAATTTATTTTAGAATTACTGTATGTAATGCCTAACCTGCATCCATATATATGGAAAAGAAAAGTGAGTAGCCACAATTCTTGAAGTGGAAAATATTTATAGATTTTGATGAGATTTCTTTAAAAAAAATGAAATTTGTACTGTATACAAGTGCCCCTTATATTTATACATTTTTAAAAATGGAAAAGTAATCAGAGTTACCAATACATTTAAATAAACAGAAATTTGGGAGGATATTTGATGGGAGGGGAGGAACCTATATTTCTCAAAATCTGAAATCAAAATCAAATTGAGATTTTTTCAATAAATAATTCCCTTCTATGTACTTAGTCAAAATCTATTCTGATTCCTTTATTACTTTTTCAGAAACCATCCTTATTAATTTCCAGTGGATTGATTTGCTGGTAGAAGTTCAAAACTACCTCATTCTTCCTATGTGGATGTAAAAAATTGATTTAAATGGTGCTTGCTCCATGCATATTTATTTTAAAAAATGTTTGATCACAGCTCCTATACTACTGATATTTAGAATTAAGTATCTCATAATTATGAGTTAATTCTAGCTTTTATTTTTTTTTTACAAACACATGCGTGCATTCTGTGTGTGTGTTTGTGTTTGTGTGTGTATCTCTGTCTCTCTCTCTCTGTATGTTTATGTGTATGTACATACACACACTTCCACTTATGTACTGAAAACAGTCCCTTTCTCCACAAATTCTAGGAATAATATACAACAATAGCAATAGCAATCGCAGTTAGGCTTATATACTGCTTTACAGGGTTTTATATCCCTCTCTAAGTGGTTTACGGAGTCAGCATATTGCCCTCAACAATTTGGGTCCTTTTACCCACCTTGGAAGGATGGAAGGCTGAGCCAACCTTGACTCAGAAATGTTTTGATATCTCTGCTACCATGTAGAGTAGTACTCATGTAAGTGTTTTCTAAAAAATTATCAAGCAATCTAATGCAGAATTATATTTATAGAAGTGTCTACTTATTAGGTTCCTGTAGTATGTAGAAAGCTAAACCTGAGTTTAAGCTTTTCTTCAGATGATAAGCTGGCCAGCATGAATGCTTGCGCAGAAAAATGGAAGACATGTAACAGAATAGAATAGAATAGTTCAGTTTCTGATCAGTTTCCGGTCACAATTAAAGTACAGTAGTTGGTTATGACCTATAAAGCCCTATATCGCATCGGACCAGAATATCTCTGAGACTGCCTCCTGCCGCATGAATCCCACTGGCCGATTAGGTCCCACAGAGTTGGCCTTCTCTGGGTCCGTCGACCAAACTATGTCGCCTGGCGGGACCCAGGGGAAGAGCCTTCTCTGTGGTGGCCCCGGCCCTCTGGAATCAACTCCCTCCAGAGATTCAAAGAGCCCCCACCCTCCTCGCCTTCCGTAAAATTCTGAAGACCCACTTTTGTCACCAGGCGTGGGGATAATTACCATCTTTCCCCCTTTTTATTATATTTTTGGCCTTACTGCATGATAGATTAGGTTGAATGTGTGTGACTGCATAGTTAGGGGTTTTATTATGTTATTAATGTCTTTTTAAATGGATTTAATTTTTTAATTATTAGATTTGTAATGTATTGTATTGCTACTATGTTGTGAGCCGCCCCGAGTCTTCGGAGAGGGGCGGCATACAAATCTAATAAACTATAACTTTATTGGTCACGTTTGATTGGAATTTGTCTTTGGTGTATATGCTCTCAGTCTACATAAAAGAAAATATACGTTTGTCAAGAATCATAAGGTACAACACTTAATGATTGTCATAGGCAAATGACCATAAGTAAACAATCATTATTATTACAACTCTTCCAGTTTCCGGCATTGCTGCATGCAGAAAAGCCAGCTGGTAGTCATGCATACATGCGTGCCAGAAACCCCTCTTAGCAGTAGCGACTGCGAAAGAGACCTCGGAGTCTTGGTGGACAATCAACTAAACATGAGTCAACAATGTGCAGCAGCAGCTAAAAAATCCAACACAATCATAAGCTGCATCAACAGGGGAATACACTCCAAGACCAGGGAAGTCTTAATACCACTCTACTACGCCCTGGTCCGACCACACCTGGAGTACTGTATTCAGTTCTGGTCACCACACTTCAAAAGAGACATTGAAAGTCTGGAGAAGGTGCAAAAAAGAGCAACCAAGATGATTAAGGGACTGGAAACCAAGACTTACGAAGAGAGACTGAGGGAACTGGGCATGGATAGCCTAGAGAAAAGGAGGGCCAGAGCGGACATGATAGCAGTCTACAAGTATACGAGGGGATGTCACAGAGAGGAGAGGATCACTTTATTCTCCAGGGCACCAGAGGGCCGGACGAGGAACAACGGCTGGAACAGCCGTTGAGAGATTGAGAGAACAGCCGTTGAGAGATTCAACATGGAGATAAGGAGGAACTTCCTGACGGTCAGAGCAATCAACCAATGGAACAACCTACCAGCGTGAACTCCAACTCTGGACATTTTTAAGAGAAGATTGAACTGCCACTTGACTGCTGTGCTATAGGGTTCCTGCTTGGGCAGGGTGTTGAACTTGATGGCCTTCATGGTCCCTTTCAACTCTAACATTAAATAAATAGATAAATAAATAAATAAACAAATAAACAAACAAACAATCAAACAAACCCAGAAGAGGAACGGGCAATGCTGCGTCTGCCAGGCAATGTGGCTCCACTTCAGACATGCGTGCCATAGGTTTGCCATCATGGGTATAGGCATTTAGGAGTTGATGTCTAGCCATGTGCTTGTGCAATGACATATTTTGAACTGGACTTCCAGTCCATAGAATTGCAGCAACAGCCATGGGTGAGGAGTCCTCAAAATAAGAAAGATCTCATGTGCAGAACCTCCAACCCATCATCTTCATACTTAAAAAATTAAGCTGCCTGGATGTACAGAATCAAGCAATGTAAACAACTCTTCAGAGGGGATAAAATAGACTACAGTGCAGATCTTGGCCACCTATATGATGTCAATTAGTTTTGGAGTTCTACATCTATTGTTATTTCAGGGCTAAAAAAAAGACCCAATGGAGTATTTCTGGACTAAGAACAAGGTTATGAGCCTAAGAAGTACGCTTTCACTGTCACAAAACCTTCCCTCTGGATAAATACCCCTCGATCGATTAAATTACATTTAAAAAGGGAAAGGGAAAAATATTTATTTCTGACTTTATTTTTCATATTCTAGAATATTTATGATATAATCAGATATCTGTTGAATAAGATAATATTCTAGAATTGTTACTGCTAAAGTATTTTTAAAATCCTGCTTAGATAAATGAATATTTCAGAGTAGTCTTAAAGTAGTCTTAAACAAGTGTGTTCTTAAATTGTAATACTGTATTTTTTGTTATTAAAATATCCAAGTAACTACGTATTATGTGTATTACACAGAGAGAGAAAGAGAGAGAGAGGGAGAGGGAGAGGGGGAGAGAGAGAGAGAGAGAGAGAGAGAGCGCATATTAATCAAATGTAATTTTCCTTGCCATCACATATTTTGATAAAGATTTTAAGGCAAAACTTGAGTTTTCATTTGATGCATTTCTTCGTTTATACAACAGAGGGCAGTCTTAACCTACTAATGTATAGATTACTGCCGAGAAAACTATTAATTTACCTTCTAATTCACATAATTGAGGGGTCCTTGGTACTCTCTGATCTTGGTAGTTTTCTTCCAGACATTTCATTATCCAAATTAGGTAACATCATCAGTACTAGTGGTGATGTTAGGTCAGACTGACACTGCTGATGTTACCTACTTTGGGTAATGAAATGTCTGCAAGAAAACAACCAAATTCAGAGAGCGCTAAGGATTTATTTCAACCCTGAGCTAAAAATATTCCCCTTTATTGACAATTCACACACTTCTGGTTGTGGTTTATTCACTGCTCCAAAAAAATAAAGGGAACACTTAAACAACACAATATAACTCCAAGTAAATCAAACTTCTGTGAAAGCAAACTGTCCACTTAGGAAGCAACACTGATTGACAATCAATTTAATTTTGTTGTCAGCATATTCAACTTTGTACAGAACAAAGTATTCAATGAGAATATTTCATTCATTCAGATCTAGGATGTGTTATTTGAGTGTTCCCTTTATTTATTTGTTTGTTTGTTTGCTTGTTTATTTGTTTATTTTTGAGCAGTATATTTTACAAACAACACATCTGAGATCCAAGTAGATGTTTTATCCTAATATACTACAGAAAATTTTAAAACTTTTATTTTAGCGTTTCCAGATTTCCGCCACCACCACCAGAAATCAAACTGGTGATTGGTTGCAATTATGTGTTGAGAAAGGTTTAAGATGACAGAATTTCTGAAACCTCACATATTTGCTTGGGTTTAAAATAAAGCATATTTAAAATAGTGTCAGATCAATTTCCTATGATCTGAAAATGAGATTAATAGATTCAATCCTCAACGAATAAATAATAAAAGCTTGAGTGTGTATGATTGTGTAGCAGATACGTTTTTATAATAATGTATCTTAAATTAGTTTTTTAATTTTTTTAACATTAGATTTGTATTGTATGTAGTCTTTGGAGAGGGGCGGCATACAAATCTAATAAATTATTACCGTTGTTGTTGTGTTGTTCCAGTAACAGTACTTTTGGGATTGACATATTATTCAGACATTTGGGCCTGGAATCAACTGTTAATATAATTCTGGGTCAACCACTGTGTACATTTGATTTGATTTATTGGATTTGTATGCCACCCCTCTCCGGAGACTCGTGGTGGCTAACAACAATAATAGAACAGTATACACAATAATCCAATAGTAAAAACAATTAAAAACCCATTAAAGTAAAAACCAAACATACATTCAGACATACCATGCATAAAATTGTAAAGGCCTAGGGAAAGAGTATCTCAGTTCCCCCATGCCTGACGGCAGAGGTGGGTTTTAAGTAGCTTACGAAAGGCAAGGAGGGTGGGGGCAATTCTAATCTCTGGGGGGAGTTGGTTCCAGAGGGCCGGGGCAGCCACAGAGAAGGCTCTTCCCTTGGGTCTTGCCAAGCGGCATTGTTTGGTTGACGGGACCTGGACAAGACCCACTCTGTGGGACCTAACTGATCGCTGGGATTCGTGCAGCAGAAGGCGGTCCCTGAGATAATCTGGTCCAGTGCCATGAAGGGCTTTATAGGTCATAACCAACACTTTGAATTGTGACCAGAAACTGATCGGCAACCAATACAGACTGCGGAGTGTTGGTGTGATATGGGCATATTTAGGGAAGCCCATGATTGCTCTCGCAGCTACATTCTGCATGATCTGAAGTTTCCGAACACTTTTCAAAGGTAGCCCCATGTAGAGAATGTTACAGTAGTCGAGCCTCGAGGTGATAAGGTATATGTTCTTCCTGACTATGTTCCTGGAATGTGAAATCTGTCAAGACCTCTACAACTGTAAATTTTCTCAGGCATAATGGATGACTGAAATATTGCTTATACAGTACACCTTTTCCACCAACAACTTTATTAATCCATATTGTGTAACATGGTCATTTTTAGAGCCATTCTAATTATCAAATTAAATCTTTATTATGCCTATAGACTAGCAAATTTTCTTCCTAGTATCACTTCCTAGGTTTTTTTTCCCCTCTCTCCATCATTAATTTTGAAATTACATTATATTCTTAATATTACAATATGCAGTAACTCTTTTGTTAATAGCAATAGCACTAGGACTTATATACCACTTTCATGGTACTTTTACAGAGTGGTTTACAGAGTCAGCATATTGCTCCCAACAATCTGGGTCCTTATTTTACTGACCTCAGAAGGATGGAAGGCTGAGTCAATCTTGAACTGGTGAGAATCGAACAGCTGAACTGCTGGCAGCTGGCAGTCAGCAGAAATAGCCTGCAGTACTGCATTCTAACCACTGCACCACCATAAAAGTTATGATAACAGTCACAACAAAGATGTCAAAGCAGTCATACCAGATTAGTATATCACCTGAAACAGTGTTTTCTGTGTACTTTCCAGAATAAGGGCATGGAGTAGATAGATTATTATTGTTGTTGTTGTTGTTGTTGTTGTTGTTGTTATTATTATTATTATTATTATTATTATTATTATTTATTAGATTTGTATGCCGCCCCTCTCCGTTGACTCGGGGCAGCTCACAGCAGTAATAAAAACAGTGTACAATAACAAATCTAATATTTAAAAATATCTAAAACCCCATAATTTTAAAAAGATATACATACAAACATACCATACATAAACTATATAGGCCTGGGGGAGATGTCTCAATTCCCCCATGCCTGATGGCAGAGGTGGGTTTTAAGGAGTTTAAGAAAGGCAAGGAGGGTGGGGGGGGGGGGCGATCCTAATCTCCAGGGGGAGCTGGTTCCAGAGGGTCGGGGCCGCCACAGAGAAGACTGTTCTCCTGGGTCCCGTCAGATGACATTGTTTAGTTGACGGGACCCGGAGAAGGTCAACTCTGTGGGACCTGACTATATAGATAGATACACTTTCTCCCTTTCTCTCATGAGATATGTTTCTAACATATCAAGCTGCTAATATAATAGCTGACTAGGTTAGCAGTTCAAATCTCATAACCGGCTCAAGGTTGACTCAGCCTTCCATCCTTCCGAGGTGGGTAAAATGAGGACCCAGATTGTGGGGGCAATAGGCTGGCTCTGTTAAGAAGTGCTATTGTTAACATGTTGTAAGCCGCCCTGAGTCTAAGGAGAAGGGCGGCATAAAAATTGAATAAATAAATAAATAAATAAATAAATAAATGTGCTTATATTAATCAATGAATGCCAATCAATAATATTTCTTTGGTCAATGACCAGTAAAGTTTAAAAACAAAAACAAAACCGGAATGAAGTAAATGAATAAAATAATATAATGAATATACAAAGTCTATACACCACTGTTAAAATGCCAGTTTTTTGAGATGTAAAAAAAGATGCAAAAAAATCAGGCCAAGATAAATCATTTCATCATACATTTTTAAACTGTTATTTCCCTCCTAAAATATTGAACTCTGTTTTTCAATTGAATTGTACAGCTTATATCTTACATTAAAAGTAATAATTTTTTTTTGAAGTTATTCATCTTGATCTCATATTTTTACATCACAAAAAGCTGGCATTTAACAGAGTGGGTTGATTTTTTATATCCACTGAATACTAACAACTAGTAAAATAAATAAGAGAATATAACATTCATTCCTCTACTACTGTATTAATACAATTGAATGACTGGTTAATTTATTGATTGATTGCTATGTGCTTATATAGCTGTTCATAATTTGTTCTGACAACATTGTATCCCTTATACAAACATTTATTCAAAGCAATCTTCAGAACAGAAAGTGTGAGAGACATTTGAATTTCAGGATATTCTTTATTTTGTAAAGAGTGCAAAATGCAATTAGTTACCATAGTTAAGGATGGAAAATGTGTTACTTTCAAACACATAACAGCATTGTTTCTGTTCAGTAGCTTCTACCATGGCTTATATTTGGAGGGAGGGGGAAGGTATATCCATATTTTATATATTATTTAACTTGGGAATTAGCCAAATATGCTGAAGGAAAAATAAAGACTATGGATCCCTTTTTCTCTTTGCCTATATAATTTGACTTTAATTGAACACAGCCTAAAATGTGTTTACATTGATTCCACTGTAGAATTCTACTTAAGGGATTGAATTCTGGCTGTCAGTACTGACATCTACAATTAGAGAAATGTTGACTTCCTCGTGTTATACAGAAATGTGTGTTATTTACCTTTTCCTGCCCAGAATCATGACAGCTAGGACACTAAGACCTTAACAGATTATGATGGTTTCTGGCATCACAGGAACATCTGAAGTACCTTATTTAGCCATAAATTGCTACAGAGAGGAGGAGATGCATTCATGACAAGTCAGTAGTGTGTATGTGTGTACATGCCTTTGAATTCCTTTCAAACCCCACAAAGTTCATTGGGTTCAAAACCTACCTGCGCACATTTTTACATTGCTTGTATTTTACCGACAAAAGCTAATGATCCTAAAAGTGGCTGCTTGCAGCTTCAGTGAAGTGAAAAAACGGAGTTGTTTTCTCAAGTCATTTGACTCTGTGCAGCTGGATCAATAGTCAATATTTCCAGGATTTTGCTGCAAGCCTAACACTGCTTTTATTTCGTTTTAAATCATTAAACATTTACCAAGGCACTTGAGGGAACTAAATCTCTGGGACAGAGAAACAGCTAAAATTAAGGGGTTCTTCATTGTGAAATCTAAGGAAAACATCAACTGTTTTTAAGAGAGATCAAGGGCATCTACTATGGAAAATAATACTGAGATACTGAAGTGCTGAGCATTTTACAAAACCCACATGTTCTTCTCAATTCAGTGCAACAAACATGTAATAGTGATGTGCTGGTTGTAAGCATCCAAGATAATTGAAATGAGAGTTACACATCTTGCTTCATACATACAAGTTTAGTACTCAAAATAATTTGCATATAGGAATGATATTATCACTGCACTAATATTATTATTATTATTATTATTATTATTATTATTATTATTATTATTATTTATTTATTTATTTATTTATTTATTTATTTATTTATTTATTTATTTATTTATTTATTTATTTATTTATTTATTTATTTATTTATTTATTTATTTATTTATTTATTTATTAGATTTGTATGCTGCCCCTCTCCGAAGACTCGGGGCGGCTTACAACAGTGCAACAATGGGACAAATCTAATAATAAAAAAATATATAAAAACTCCAACAATTAAAAACCATACAGCACATACATACCAAATATGAAATATAAAAAGCCTGGGGAGATGTCTTAGTTCCCCCATGCCTGGCGATCCAGGTGGGTCTTGAGTAAAGTCCTATATTATTTCTGAAAATGAATAATAGCAAAGACCTTATAAATTAAACAATGGGGAAAAGTTTTTCTTTTCCTAGATGTACTTCTATTCTTTTCTTACCTATATTTAACTTATATGTAAGGCATGGCAAATCATCAGATGGAAATATCTTGATTTGCAAAATCTTTGCGACATGGTTTCTTCAATTATTTTTCAGTACAGATGTCTGTTATAAGTTGAGATTTAGAATATTTGCTATTTGTTAATAATTTTTGAATTGGTTGCCTGCCTCCTACCCACACTTTTTCCAAAATTTCTTAAACACATGAACTAAATTCAGATAGTTCTAATATGTGATGGATAGATCACCATAATCATGATACCAGTGTCTTAATATAGCCTACTTTCAAAACGTATTATTTATTTTGCCATGAAAATAAGCGAATATTGAAAAGGTCAGTGCAATGGCTGTATTTTGTTTTTAAAGTGCACCTCGTATGAAAATTAAAAACCAAAGCTAACTTATTAACACATATTCAAAAAGGAAGCTTTTTCAAAATTGCAATGTTTAGAATCGTTTTTCTCTATGCTTCCAACAATAAAATGTGGATACAATTTTTTAAATAATTGAGCAGTGAATTGGTGTTCAAGTTATCTTTATGAATTGCAATCAGTCTGGCTTTCTGTCTGCCTGGATTTGTCATAGCTACAGCTGCTGTGGTTTTAGCTGATGACATCTGGTTAAAGCTCAAATTGTGGGGGAGCAACATATTAGTACAAGAATAGGAACCTATGCTCACCCAGATGTTGCTGAAGTATAATTTCCACAACCCCAATCAGTATAGTCTACTTTGGCAACATCTGGAGGGCCATTAGGCATGAAGTGGGCAACAAAATTACAGGCTTTTGTCAATGTTTATGGAATCTCTCTTGAACAATTGTGCTGATTTGTTTTGTTAAGTAGAAAGCTCTGGAGAGTAGTAAAGAGTAATTGCACATCATCTGGGATAACCTCTGTACGATTCTTCCCCTGTTCTCTTAAATATGAGTATATAATGGGGGGAGGGAGAGAGGAGTGGGGGGAGAGAGAGAGAACAGATGGGAAGAGAAATAGGTGTTGCTCTAATTAGATCCGATCAGAAAATCAGCTTCACAGGAAGACTGAAATTATACTTTATATACATACACATACATACATACATACATACATACATACATACATATCTCTTCAAGACCGCCTCTTAGTGTATAGCTCTCAGCAACCGATAAGGGCCCATAGGGTTGGTCTTCTATGGGTCCTGTCAGCTAAACAATGTCGGCTGGAGGAGGGCCTTCTCTGTGGTTGCACCAGTTCTTTGGGACCAGCTACCTCACAAGATCTGGACTACCCCCACTCAACTGGCTGAAAAGCCCTAAACCAGTGATGGTGAACCTTTGGCTCGGGTGCCATAGGTGGCACGCGGAATGATATCTGCGGTCACGCGAGTCGTTGACCTAGCTCAACTCCAATGTGCATGTTTATGCCGGCCAGCTGATTTTTGGCTCGTACAGAGGCTCTGGGAGGGCATTTTAGGCTTTCAGAGAGCCTCCAAGGGCATTTGTACCCTCCCCCAGCTCCAGGGAAGCCTTTGGAGCATGGGGAGGGCGAAACATGAGCCTACTGAGCCCACCAGAAGTTGGGAATCAGGCCATTTCCAGCCTCCACAGGGCCTACAGGCAATGGGGGAGCTGTTTTCGCCCTCCCCAGGCATTGAATTATGGGTGTGGGCACTTGCACATGCACGATAGCATGCGCACATGCCCTTTCGGCACCAAGAGAACAAAAGGTTCGCCATCACTGCCCTAGACCCTGGCTTTTCTAGAAGGCCTTGGTTGATGATCAGATGGTATTCCATTGGGATCAGGCCACAATAAACATGCATGGGCTTTTTTTCTTAACTGCTAATTGCTTGCTTGTTGGTTTTAGATATTTTGAACTGTTTTTAGGAAGTTTTATGTAATATTTTAAATTGTATTTGGCTGTGTGCTGCCCACAGTCCTTTGGGAGTTGGGTGGCATATAAGTCCAAATAAATATATAAATAAATAAATTATACATATACAAATTATACATAAACATACACATACATGTACATATTTCTGTTGAATCTAGAGGTTAAAGGTTAAAGCTACTGCCTTACAGGCAGACTCCCCCAGGTTCAAATCCCGGTAAGGGTATGGCTAGCCAATGAGAGAAAAATAGCTTGAAATAGATCTATACTAGTCTCACTTCCTTTTCATTATCAGCAAAAATAGGTTGCATACATACGTACACACATACATACATAATACATGTAGATATATCAGGGGCGGGTTCCTCTTATCTTATCTGCCGCACGAATCCTAGTGACCGGTTAGGTCCCACAGAGTAGGCCTCCTCCGGGTCCCGTCAACAAAACAATGTCGTTTGGTGGGGCCCAGGGGAAAGCCTTCTCTGTGGCGGCCCCGGCCCTCTGGAACCAACTCCCCCCGGAGATTAGAATTGCCCCCACCCTCCTTGCCTTTCGTAAGCTCCTTAAAATCCACCTCTGCTGTCAGGCATGGGGGAACTGAGATTTATTGGCATACAAATCCAATAAAATGAAAATGAAAATGAAATGAAATGAAATATTCTTTCACCCTAGGCCTTTACAATTCATGTATGGTATGTTTGTATGTATGTATGTTTGGTTTTACAATAAGGGTTTTTAGTTGTTTTAGTATTGGATTTACATGCTGTTTTTTGTTACTGCTGTTAGCCGCCCCGAGTCTATGGAGAGGGGGGGCATACAAATCCAATAAATAAATAAATAAATAAATCTTCCTACTAGTGTGCTGCATCCCCTCACATCCCTTCCATGCGTGCGCAGAGGAACAGTTTTCATTTTGCATGTGCTCAGAGAGCAAAAGATGCACAGAAAATTAGAAAAAAAGATGGCACTGTGCACTGACTGACAAAAATGACTGCAGCTGTCATATGCAAATTGTGGAATTGACGGACCACTATTGGAGTGGCGCACTGAGGCTCACCAGTGGAAACCCATCTCAGATACACACACACATACACACTGTTGATAATAACAGTACTTTGTCAATATAATTGTCCTTTACCTTCCTTGTTATAACCCAATAATCAAGGAAGCATTGCCTGATCTACTTCCTAATATTATCTTGCTTCTCCACTCTTTAATTTTGATAATTCTCCTTCCTTTGATAATTATTCTCGCCTGTTACACACGGATCTATCTACCCGGTTCTCAACAATAGGGAAGAATTTTTCAGAGTTATTCCAGGAGATATGAGAGGAAATGATATTATAAATTAGAAGGAAGTGTACTTCGGCTGGGCATCATTGAAATATATTATAATTAAATCTTCAGAAACCCAGACAACTAAATAAAACCAGAGATACAAAAATTATCTGGAATGTTGCAGCCTACATATAATAATTCAAATATCTGTTCTGTTCTGTTTGGTGTTGTAGGCTTGGGAACTTATGACTCCATGATTTTAATTGTGCTTTACTCTGTTTTAAGTTTTGTATACCATTTCTAGGAGAGTTAAGTAGAAAGGCAATCACAATTTTTGTTAAATCAGAAAAACTACAGCCTTTCTCCAGGACAACGTACAAAAAAGTACATATAGATATTCTGGAAACTGAACTTAAAATATGTATTTGTCCTGTATTAAAGATACTGTAACATGAGGTCTGATTCTGTAAAGATGGCAACAGGTGGTGGTGGTGGTGGTAAACCTGTTAAATTAAGCATGGACATGGAAATAATTATCACCAATGAGCCTGTTGTTTTAATCATAGATAGAGTTTGAGAAAGGAGGGGAAAAGAAATGGTTAGAAGCAGGGTATCCCCAAGGTGTGGTCAATAAATCCCAAGATGGTCATTATGATAGTGTAATGAAAGTTCTGCTCATTTCTTCTTTGGATATGTTTACACCCAAAATCAATAAACATGGCAGACTTTTGTTCATGGAGACATCTTGTAGACATGATGATGGGGTTTTTTTTAATCACACATAGCCCTTTTGAGAAGGTAGGATAATAAATAAGAACCTTTCTTTTTTTGCCTTTCAGGTGTGCTTAAAAATCCTTTATGAAAGTAGCTGATCCTGAAAATAACATTATTTACTGTTAAGCATAGCACAGGTAAATTGAAAATTATATACAAACTATTACCACTAATAAACTGTATGATGCTTCATGTTAAACATTTTCTTATAAAATATAACAACCAAAGCTGCCTGTAGTGAATTATAGTGTATGTTTAACCTAGGAAATCCTAAGCCAAGAGTAGGTAATATGGTTTACTCCAAAGATTTTTCGTAACAACTCCTATAATCCACCAACCATAGGGTCAATAGCCAGACATTATTACAATTGTAGGCCAAAACATTTGGAGAACACTGATTACCTAATCCTTCCTTTGGTTGTATATTGGAGAAAGAAATCTGTAACCTTTTCAATTAGAATTCCCAGCTATCCTCCTCATTGACCGTGTTGTTCACTACTATTAAAAACTGTAATTTAGCAATATTTGGAGGTCTGTGGGTTGGTCCTTCTATTATATCATGCAAATAGAATATGAGGACCTATGATTTTAGCACATCATCCATCTCTCTGTATTAAAACATTGCCATGGAAATACAAACAGTTTGCTCTTTTCCAATTAGTTTTCAGTTGGGGAAAAAAATTGGCTGAACCGATTAGAAACCTTTGCTTACTTGGCTTTATTTTTGCATTTTCTGGCAAGAAGGGATAAACTTTCATGTATGAAGTATTACTGTTTCATGTCTCTGCATACAATTATTTTTTCCCCAAGCACTGGCAACTAACCAAACCTTTAAAAGAGATTCTTTATTCATTGCTTGCCATTCTTTTGCTAAATTTCAGATCTTAAAGATCTCTGGGAGAGTTTTAGGAATTATTTATGATAATATCCAGACACTAAAACATGTCAGCAATGTTGTTAGATATGTGTTTGTTTTGTTCGTCACATTTGTTTCTCTTCACTAAGTCATAAGCCAATCAATTCATATTCAAGACATTTACTTTTAGATTACATTTTTATGTTTTCAATAGAGCCACCTTTACACATTTTATTAGATTTAAATTGTGCTGATCGTTAAAGCAATATCCTAGGTTTTAGTAAAGTGGATCAAAGTATGGAACTAAGTGACAACTACTTCCGGATTTACCTACAATTTCATTTTATCTGCATTATCCAACGTCTGGCTTTGCTTTAGAACGTTACACATGGAGGTTGGTGTGCTTATTCAATATATAGTGCCACAATAAATGACAGAATACAAAATCAAAGAAAGTATTTTTTTTTTAAGTACAGTATAGATAGTTCAAAAAGTGATTGGGAAATTGAGGACTCAATAAATGAATAGGAATGCTTATGATTTGGTGAGTAGCTATTTAGAAAAAGTTATGTACTGTCAAGACCCTGCATTAAGTTCCAGTTAAGATGATTTATTGATCATGCCTATACACAAGAATCTAGTCAACTAATGGTCAGCACTAAATTAACACTAGATAAGAGTTAGTGAAATTCAAAAAGGGCTGGATTTGGACAATAGACAGACAGACAGATAGAACGAGGGATAGATGGATGGATGGATGGATGGATGGATGGATGGATGGATGGATGGATAGGGAAATATCCCAGTCTGGGATGGACTGGGAAATATCCCAGTCTTGCTGGGGAGAGGCAGGTATGGCGGAAGCCATGGAGCTAGCCGTTCCAGGGGAAGGAGGAATCGCTGCTTAGTAGCGATCCCTTCTTCAGGCTTCATGAGCTTAACTCAAAGCACTGGTGATGAGTGTAATTCTGGCCCTGGGCTCAAGTTGTTGCTACTCAATGCCAGGTCGGTGGTAAATAAAGCTCTCCTCATCCGGGATCTGATCCTGGATGAGGAGGCCGACCTGGCTTGTGTGACCGAAACCTGGCTGGGCCCGGAGGGAGGAGTTCCTCTCTCTGAAATTTGCCCAGCTGGGTTTCGGGTATGGCACCAACCTCGACCCCAGGGAAGGGGGGGAGGAGTGGCTATTATAGCCAGGGAGAGTCTTGGCCTGCGTAGGCTCATTGCTCCAGAGGTTGCGGGTTGCGAGTCCCTCCTGGTGAAGTTGGACTTAGGGGTTCAGGTGGGCTTGTTACTCACGTACCTGCCTCCCAGCTGCGTGTCAACAGCCCTGCCTGTGCTGCTCGAGGAGGTGGCCGGGCTGGCGGTGGAGTTCCCCGGACTTATCGTCCTGGGGGACTTCAATCTGCCGTCGCTCGGCGGTTCCTCTGGACTGGCACAGGAGTTCATGGCCACCATGACAGCCATGGACCTGACTCAAGTAGTTCAGGGTCCGACTCACGAGGGTGGGCACGCACCCGATATGATATTCCTCTCTGAGCAACTGAGTAATGATCTGAGATTAAGGGGCTTAGAAGTGCTGCCTTTGTCGTGGTCAGATCATTTCCTACTGCGGCTTAACTTCCTGGCTCCAATCCTTCCCCGCAGGGAGGCGGAACCAATTAGGAGGTTCCGCCCCAGACGCCTGATGGATCCAGAAGGCTTCCAGATGGCGCTTGGGGTTATTCCAGATACACTTGTCCACAGTTCGGCAGAGTCTCTTGCTGAGGCCTGGAACAAGGCTGCAGGGGAGGCTCTTGACCGGATTGCGCCGTTGCGACCTCTCCGCGGCACTAGACCCCGTAGAGCTCCATGGTTCAACGAGGAGCTCCGGGTGTTGAAGCGCCAGAAGAGACGTCTGGAGAAGCGATGGAGGAAGAGTAAGTCCGAATCCGATCGAACACTTGTAAGAGCTCATATTAAGACTTACAAAGTGGCGCTCAAGGCGGCAAGATGCGCGTATCATGCCGCCTTGATTGCATCAGCGGAATCCCGCCCGGCCGCTCTGTTTAGGGTAACCCGCTCCCTTCTTAATCAGAGGGGAGTTGGGGAGCCCTTGCAGAGTAGTGCCGAGGATTTTAACACGTTTTTCGCTGATAAAATCGCCCGGATCCGAGCAGACCTCGACTCCAATTGTGAAACAGAGTCGACTGACAATGAGTCAGTCGAGGTGACTGGGGCTAAACGTCTTTGTCCATCTGTCTGGGAGGAGTTTGACTTGGTGACACCTGATGAAGTGGACAAGGCCATTGGAGCTGTGAGTTCCGCCACCTGTTTACTGGATCCGTGTCCCTCTTGGCTGGTTTCGGCCAGTCGAGGGGTGACACGGAGCTGGGTCCAGGAGATTGTCAACGCCTCCTTGGGGAGGGGGTCCTTTCCGCCACTTTATAAGGAGGCGGTTGTGCGCCCCCTCCTCAAGAAGCCTTCCCTGGACCCAGCCGTGCTTAATAACTACCGTCCAGTCTCCAACCTTCCCTTCATGGGGAAGGTTGTCGAGAAGGTGGTGGCACTTCAACTCCAGCGGTCCTTGGATGAAGCCGATTATCTAGGTCCTCAGCAGTCTGGATTCAGGCCCGGCTACAGCACGGAAACTGCTTTGGTCGCGTTGATGGATGATCTCTGGCGGGCCCGGGACAGGGGCTTGTCCTCTGTCCTGGTGCTCCTTGACCTCTCAGCGGCTTTCGATACCATCGACCATGGTATCCTTCTGCGCCGGCTGGAGGGGTTGGGAGTGGGAGGCACTGTTCTTCAGTGGTTCTCCTCCTACCTCTCCGGTCGGTCGCAGTCGGTGTTAGTGGGGGGTCAGAGGTCGACCCCGAGGTTTCTCCCTTGTGGGGTGCCTCAGGGGTCGGTCCTCTCCCCCCTGCTATTTAATATCTACATGAAACCGCTGGGTGAGATCATCCAAGGGCATGGGGTGAGGTATCATCAATATGCCGATGATACCCAGTTGTACATCTCCACCCCATGTCCAGTCAACGAAGCAGTGGAAGTGATGTGCCGGTGCCTGGAGGCTGTTGGGGCCTGGATGGGTGTCAACAAACTCAAACTCAACCCAGACAAGACGGAGTGGCTGTGGGTCTTGCCTCCCAAGGACAATTCTATCTGTCCGTCCATTACCCTGGGGGGGGAATTATTGACCCCCTCAGAGAGGGTCCGCAACTTGGGCGTCCTCCTCGATCCACAGCTCACATTAGAAAAACACCTTTCAGCTGTGGCGAGGGGGGCGTTTGCCCAGGTTCGCCTGGTGCGCCAGTTGCGGCCCTATTTGGACCGGGAGTCATTGCTCACAGTCACTCATGCCCTCATCACCTCGAGGCTCGACTACTGTAACGCTCTCTACATGGGGCTACCTTTGAAAAGTGTTCGGAAACTTTAGATCGTGCAGAATGCAGCTGCGAGAGCAATTATGGGCTTCTCCAAGTATGCCCATATCACTCCAACACTCCGCAGTCTGCATTGGCTGCCGATCAGTTTCCGGTCACAATTCAAAGTGTTGGTTATGACCTATAAAGCCCTTCATGGCACCGGACCAGAATATCTTCGGGACCGCCTCCTGCCGCACGAATCCCAGCGACCGGTTAGGTCCCACAGAGTTGGCCTTCTCCGGGTCCCGTCGACTAAACAATGCCGTCTGGCGGGACCCAGGGGAAGAGCCTTCTCTGTGGGGGCCCCGACCCTCTGGAACCAGCTCCCCCCTGAGATTAGGATTGCCCCCACCCTCCCTGCCTTTCGTAAACTCCTTAAGACCCACCTTTGCCGTCAGGCATGGGGGAACTAACACACCTCCCCCTTGCCCATGTTGTTTTGTTGATTGACTGACTGTGTGCCTGTTTTTTATATATACTGTTTTTTTATGAGATTATTAATTTCAATTGGAATCTGGATGGGTGGGCATTGGATTTGGTATTGTGTACTGTACTGTTTTTTATTATTGTTGTGAGCCGCCCCGAGTTTGCGGAGAGGGGCGGCATATAAATCCAATAAACCTAAACCTAAACCTAAACCTAGATGGATCAAGGATCAGGGATAGAAAGAGAAGGAGAAAGAAAGAGAAAGAGAAAGAGAGAGAAAGAGTGTGTGTTTGTGATATATATATGATAGAATACATTAAAGAAATTATGGTTTCACATGATTTGATGCAGCTATTTGAAGTTAACATAAACTATAATTTGCAAACCACAAGATTACCTATCATGCAAGGTGTAAAGAAATTTAGAATTGACTTTATGCAAGGTATTGAAGACATGTTAAGAAATTACTTGGAGAAGAAATCATATGGTTCAAGAAAGAAACTCAGAGTAAACCTTGATTTTATTTAATAGAAGATGTATTAAAACTTGAACATGCTTTCAAGATTATTATTATTAGTCCCTAAAATAAGAAAATCACCTTCATTTATTCTTTGCAGTGGTTGTTTTTTGTGTGGCCACAAATATGGCTCCTCATGTATACAAATCTAAATAATAATAATAATAATAATAATAATAATAATAATAATAATAATAATAATAATACCTGTGATGGCAAACCCATGGCAATAATGCTACAGGTGGCACATAATTATAATTATAATTAATTACAATAATAATAATAATAATAATTATTATTATTATTAGCATGCATGCCATGTGTTCGCCATCACAGGTATAGGATCTTTTGCTTGAGCAGAGGGTTGGATTAGAAGACTTTCAAGGTCCCTTCCAATTTAGTGCTATTCGGTTACTTATGTTAAATTTTGTTGTTTAAACTTCTTGTTTCTCTTTTGTAAGCGCTCAATATTATCCAACAACTTTCTCAGCCCCCTCCCCCAATCTATTCTGATCCATACTTCTTAACCCATCATATAATCTGTTTAGAAATTCATGGCAAATAATTGTGGAGATTTGTTCTAACAAATTAGCATCATTGGCATTTGTACAGGCACTTTCATATCACCACTCAAAACAGTTCTAATGTAACTTCGTTCCTTACACAGTTGACCACAAAAATATACAGTGATCCCCCGAGTTTCGCGATCTCGATCATTGCGAAACGCTATATCGCGATTTTTCCACCCGATGACGTCACTCCCTTCCTTTCTCATCTTTCTTTCTCTCTCTCTTTCTCTATCTTGCTTCTTCCTCTCTCACACTCTCTTCCTCCCTCTCTCATCTCTTTCTTTCCTTCTCTCTCTTTCTCTATCTCTCCCCCTCTTGCTCTCGAGCGGCAAGCGAGCAGCCGGGCGGGCGGGCGAACGGGCAAGCGGCAAGCGATCTTGGGGTTTCCCCTTTGCCTGGGCAACGGGGAAACCCCATCTTCGGCTCCTCGCTGCTGCCGCGTTGCGGAGCAGATCAGCTGTTGGGCGGCCGAAGGAACCTTCCCTGGGTCTTCCCCGGGTCTTCCCCGCCGCCCACACGCAAACTCCACCATCTGCGCATGTGCGGCCATGGAAAAAAAGGCACGCATGCGCAGATGGTGTTTTTACTTCCGCACCACTACATCGCGAGAAATCAATTATCGCGAGGGGTCTTGGAACGGAACCCTCGCGATAATCGGGGGATCACTGTATTAACAACCAAGAGGACATCACACACAATGTGGTAGTAGAATTTTTGGCTGCCCATTACTGGATAGGACATACATGCCCAAAATACATAAAGCATAACAGAGTGTTTCACTATTATTACTAAACCACTTTTTGAAAACATGAAGTACCTAGAATAAAATATTAAAAGTATCAGATTTCAATTTAATATAATTAGCATCTTCTTTATAAAAGCTGCTTTTCAGATTCTATTCTGTCCTAAACCAGCTATTCCTGGAATGGAAACCAAAGTCCAATAATAAATATGAAGAAATAGAACAATCCAGAGAGAATTGGCTGATTTACATGTGGTATATTTCTGAGGAAAAAGCCCATAGACTGTAATTTGAGGCAAAAACTTTAGGCAAAAACTGCATTCTCTTCCATTTGTTGCTGCCAATAATTCTTGCAGCATGATGACAAATATTTCATTTCATTTCACGAATATATGACAGATGATAATGCAAGAGTCATAGACAATATTTCTGTTCTGGATGGTATTTGCTTCTGATTAAAGTATTTCTGCAATTTGGGAACACTATGTCAGGATTATGGGAAAACAGAAATCATGCTTTTCTTGCTCTTACTATCAGAACTACAAATCAACCACCAACGTTCAAAGGCCATTCAGTCTGTCGAGAGAAGCAAATCCTTAATTTCAAAACTGGCCTTGACAAGTCTTTAAGGAGGAAATAATCTGTAGTTCCTAAGTGACAATATTTGATCTGCTCTTCAAGGTCAATATGAAAACGCTGCTGTTTTGATCAGGTGAGTTTTAAAGACTTCCTGACATGCCATGAATGTGACTGAGATATCATTCATGAAGATGATACAGTTACCTGCTCAAAGGTGCAGTAGCAAAGCTGACAACCTAGCCTTTGTTACAGCTGACATTAAAAGAAGGTCAGGTTGAGGGGCTGCAGACAGACATGTCAGCCTGTAGCCTGAGATGGTGCCGAAGGTACATCCTTTCATTTATTCTGGAATCCAGCAGCTTGTAAATGTTCTGATATTTTGTCTCCTGCCAGAGACTCTGTGCTATGATTGATATTTAACAGTTTGCTCTTGCTAAAAGACTGGAATTAATTTGAATGGTGGGAAGAGGAAGAATAAATACTACAGGAAATGTTTAGAGGCATCCAAAAGAGGTATATAAACAGGTGGCCAGTTTGCATATTGATTTTCATTATTTAATAGGGAATTCTGAGTAAAGAAAGGACAATTTTGCAGCCTAAATATTTTGTTTCTATACTTATCAGTAACTGCACAATTTCTGAAATCTGTTATGTATGAAAACTGAATTTTTAGGATTTGAAAAAAAGTGATGCTGAACGAGGTCAATTACATCAAATCTATTGCTTTGTCAAATGAGGAAAAAAATAGATCACATATCCTTTTTGTTTGGGGATGAATTCCTTGAATAAAATGCTTTCTAGCAACAAGAAAAGAAAAGAACTATCCATCAGTATGAAACTCATCATACAATAATGATGGCTATTCTGTGTAAGGGAAGTAAGTGCATATTATTAAATCCAAACATCAAAAATCAACATTTAAATTTACAATGAATAAAGCTCCATATGAAAAATCTTATAATAGGCAGATTTTTGCATTTCATCTTTACATCTTTAGTCGGACAATCTAAGTATTTCTTGCATATAAGTAATAATTACTATTACAAATAGTAATAATTCTTGGAGGAAGTGGTTGGTAGCTTACAACAGTCTTTGGAATATGTGAAGGTGATGATACACTTTTCATTCTGACATGCTAATATAAAGTTTCTCTAGCTGGGATCAGTGATTAATTATGATCTAACAGTTTTTCTGGATAGAAAGTAGAAGGGCACTCTGACCTAATCATTTTTATTATCTAATTTATCTTTTCAAATTGAAAATAAGCAACACATTTATAATCTTATATGATTAACTCCCTTTTCCCATTGGATATTTAGAGACTGTTAAACATATTTCAAGGAATCTGAGTGAAGAGGCACAGTGTTTCATTTATATACTGTATTTAACAGGTTATATATTATGCATTTTATTTTCTACCTTTTCAGTAATTCTAAATTAATTTTCATAGTTTAATAAAATCAATACAAACTAAAGAAATGTTTAGAAAGTAGAAATAGAATTAAAATAATATAAATCATCAAGAAAGCTTTTTCTCTACTGAAATAAAGTCAAAATAAGCAACACATTTATAATCTTATATGATTAACTCCCTTTTCCCATTGGATATTTAGAGACTGTTAAACATATTTCAAGGAATCTGAGTGAAGAGGCACAGTGTTTCATTTATATACTGTATTTAACAGGTTATATATTATGCATTTTATTTTCTACCTTTTCAGTAATTCTAAATTAATTTTCATAGTTTAATAAAATCAATACAAACTAAAGAAATGTTTAGAAAGTAGAAATAGAATTAAAATAATATAAATCATCAAGAAAGCTTTTTCTCTACTGAAATAAAGTCAAATAATTTGCCTGGATGAATGAGAAAATCTTGGTTCAATTCATGCGTTTTAAGAACAAAAGTATAAGGTAAAGTTGTTGGGAAGAGCATATGTAACTGGAGTTATATAACTTCTTTAAAAAACAAACAAACATTATTTCTATTTTTTTCATCTGAGGAAGAGGGTATTCAAAAATAAAGGAAAATTCTTGGATTCTATTTTAATTAATCTGAAATATATTTTGTGTTCTGGTCCTAAACTATAAATGTGAAAAGCAGCACATTCTACTAGCTCCAGAAATTGAGAATATAAGGCTGTTTGTCAAGAGTATATTTTGGTTATTGTTTTCAGATGATGGACATGTTTTTTGGACTGTTTGATTTATCCTTTGGTCATTGCTTTTTTTAAAATACATCTAACCCACTTTTTAAATACATAATATAACCATAGTAGATGAGACTCATGCAATTACAAATTTAAATCATTTGAAAGAACAAAAAGATTAAAATATAATATCTAAATGAGACAAAGGCGGCAAATAACAAATTCAAATGAAATGCACATTGCCTATGGAGAAAGATTTTAAATTGCAGGCAAAAGGCCACCTGGCACCCCAAAGTAAAGAATTACATAGTTTTGATAATTGTGTGTGGGGGGGTGTAGCAGTTAAGTTCGTGGACCAGTTCTGGGCAGACTTTGGTTCATGATCACCCACAGACATACCAGCCACTAGTGCCAGTTATTCAATTCTAATTCAAGATTGTTCTTGTGAGGAAAAATAGGAAAAAGGAACATTATATATATATCACTTTGAACTTTTGAATGCAATGTAGAATATACATTTATCCAATAAAGCTTCAAGAAAGAAGAGTCAAACTAATCAAGGAGAGAAGCAACGTAGACCTAAGGGGCGAGTACAAGTGCACTAGAGTGCCTTCCGTCCCCTGTCCTATTGCTCTCCTATATCTCCTATACCTTTCTTCTATTCCTATATCTATTTTTCTATTCTTTCATTGATATGTTCTATTACTATATCTTCTCTTCTATTCTTTCTTAGATATATTTTATTATGAGTACCGGTATATCCTCTATAACCTTCATCATGTATTTTACTATGTGTATATCCACTAAAACCCTCATTGTGTATTGAACAAAATCAATAAATAAAAATAAACAACATTTGTAAACAATGAGAACAACCTCATGTTTGTACCACAAGACCTTCAAGGTTCCTTCTAACTCTATTATTCTGTTAAAGTTTTCTGACTTTTTTCAATAGTTTCTATAACTTGTCATGGTTTCAATACTAGAAGATAAATTCTCAACTTATTTTTAATAATGTTATTATTATTTTTTTCTGTATCAAGCCAGAAAAAAAACAATAATAACAGTTGAGAACTTATTTTCTAGTATTGAAACCATGACAAGGTTGTGCTATAGAAACTTTTGAAAAAATTATGTGAATGTGTGGGCTCTGTTTTTAGAAGTTAGGAGTCTTTTTACAACTCATGTAAACATAGAAATTCACTATGCAGGGTCTGATTTCAGGCAATCATGGCAGCAAGAGATTAAATATTCAGCAATTTAATGCAGACTTAAAACTCAGCCTGATCAATCGTTGTACTAGTGTGTGGAAAGGATCTTGGGAAATAGGAAGGAAAGTGGCACACTATGTATGGCAGGTAAAAGATGTCTCAAACCACAGAAGATAAAATGGCATTGGAAATATTTCAGAACAGTTCATCCCTAGTTTTCTATAAAGGGACAGGAGAGAACAATGCATTTATTATTGCAAAATGTTGTTAATGTAGCCTAATAATTTTTCTAGTTGTGCCTCTCATCTGGACTTAACTTCCACAGTAGGATTAATATCAATAACATGAAGGATTTAGGGGTAGTGATTTCTGACAATCTCAAAATGGGTGAGCAGTGTGGTCGGGCCGTAGGAAAAGCAAGTAGGATCCTTGGCTGCATAGCTAGAGGTATAACAAGCAGGAAGAGGGAGATTGTGATCCCCTTATATAGAGCGCTGGTGAGACCACATTTGGAATACTGTGTTCAGTTCTGGAGACCTCACCTACAAAAAGATATTGACAAAATTGAACGGGTCCAAAGACGGGCTACAAGAATGGTGGAAGGTCTTAAGCATAAAACGTATCAGGAAAGACTTCATGAACTCAATCTGTATAGTCTGGAGGACAGAAGGAAAAGGGGGACATGATCGAAACATTTAAATATGTTAAAGGGTTAAATAAGGTTCAGGAGGGAAGTGTTTTTAATAGGAAAGTGAACACAAGAACAAGGGGACACAGTCTGAAGTTAGTTGGGGGGAAAGATCAAAAGCAATGTGAGAAAATATTATTTCACTGAAAGAGTAGTAGATCCTTGGAACAAACTTCCAGCAGACGTGGTTGGTAAATCCACAGTAACTGAATTTAAACATGCCTGAGATAAACATCTATCCATTGTAAGATAAAATACAGGAAATAGTATAAGGGCAGACTAGATGGACCATGAAGTCTTTTTCTGCCGTCAGTCTTCTTCTATGTTTCTATGAAATACTTAAGAGATTAAATATATTTCATCACAAATTTTAATAGGTCTGATCTACATGAAATTCCAGAAGTTAACTTGATTTTTAATCATAAGGTGGACATTTCTCATTTACCATGTATTGTTACTCCAAGGAGTCAAAGTATGAATTTTATCTTCATTGAAATGTTTGGTAATCTTTCTTAAAACAACACTTCATTTGAGGCTAATCAAAGACACATGCCTCTTAGTTAGTCAAAAGTTGTGATAATGACATACTCAAGTATCTTCTTCAGGTGCTGGCTGTCAAACAAGTCAAGGATTTCTTTGGAGGTAATAGCAGAAAATGTTGTTTCCATTGGTTCTCATAAATCAGACAGTAGCTCTCAGTTCTGGGCTCATGTGAAACCTCATGATATAAAACATCTGCAAATACGAGGCACTGAAGGAAAGGAGCGTCTTTAGCTTTCAGATTGTACTAGCAGCTGCCAATACGTTACTTAGCTTTCTGGGGCTGAGCACTCATTGTTCCCTTGACAGCAATCATTCCTTTCTGAATTCAAAGAGAAGATGCTACTACCTTGTTATATGTCAAATATAATAAAATTTTATTATCTAAATTTAAAATATATAACACCTCTAAGTTGGAGTGTACGGGAATGGAAAAGGCATTAAAATGCTATCATTTTGTATCACAAGACATAAGCGGAAAAAGTACAAAGTGAAAGTTGCATAAAATTAATATGATGAACAAGTATTTTTGTCTGTCAAATAATATTAGAACAGAGGTCTTCAAACTCGACAACTTTAAGACTTGTGGATTTCAACTCCACAAGTTTTAAAATCTCCAAGTTTGAAGACCCTTGTATTAGGATATGGAATTAGAGAACCAGTTCTTATAGTATTGAATTGACTCCCCTAATCTTGGTCTATCATCTTTAAGTACTAAGCACTCTTACTGCTGCTGAATGAGAGAAATAAAGGGTAGATAGTTTGGGTAGAGAAATCAGGGTCAGGTTCTTTGAAAGAAAGAATTTATAGAAATCATGATAAACAGCAGTTAAGATGGAATGGTTATTCTGAAAAGTATGAGAGATGGAAACATTTGTTCCTTTGCCTTACAGGAAATTGTTGCTCCTGGAAACAAACAAACAAACAAACAAACAAACAAACAAACAAACAAACAAACAAACAAACTTGACTTGTTTCTAGCATTCCTTCCTTAATACACTACAAACCTAGAATTATGCACCTAGTTGGCCTTTACTATTGATCTGTGGATAGGTTATAAACAATATTTGAAAAGCTATTTGAACCGCCACGCACACACATTGAGAACTGGAACTATGATCAATTTACTTGAATATATTGACTTTCCTTAGGAATGGAATAGAATAGAATACAATAGAATACAATAGAATAGAATTCTTTACTGGCCATGTGTGATTGGACACACAAGGAATTTGTCTTTTGTGCATATGCTCTCATACATAAAAGAAAATATTCATTTGTCAAGAATCATGAGGTGAAACACAATGATTGTCATAGGATACAAATAAGCAATCAGGAAACAATTAGGATTAATACAAATCATAAAGATACAAGTAACTAGTTACAGCCATACAGTCATAAGTGAAAGGAGATGGGTGATAGGAACAATGAGACGACTAATAGTAATAGTAATGCAGCCTTAATGAATAGTTTAACAGTGATGAGGGAATTATTTGTTTAGTAGAGTGATGGCGTTTGTGGGGAAAACTATTCTTGTGTCTAGTTGTCTTCATGTGCAGTGCTCTATAGCATCATTTTGAGGGTAGGAGTTGAAACAATTTACGTCCAGGATGCAAGGGGTTAGCAAATATTTTCACAGCTTTCTTTTTGATTCATGCAGTATACAGGTTCTCAATGGAAGGCAGTAATTGTTTTTTCTGTAGTTCTAATTATTCTCTGAAGTCTGTGTCTCTCTTGCTGGGTTGCAGAACCAAACCAGATAGTTATAGTCTCAATATTTCCTCTGTAGAATTGTATCAGCAGCTCCTTGGGCAATTTGAGCTTCCTGAATTGACAGAGAAAGAACATTCTTTGTTGTGTTTTTTGATGATGTATTTGATGTTAGGTGACCATTTTAGGTCTTAAGATATGATAGAATCTAGAAGTTTAAAGGCCTCTACTGTTGATACTTATTTATTTTATTTATTTTATTTTATTTATTCATTTGTCCAATACACAAATACATAGAAAGAAAAATAGACATGTAGTAATATATATAAGGGTAAAGTGAACGTAGAGGAGAGGATATATGAAAGAAAGAAAATATATATGATGTGGGAGAAAGGAAAGACAATTGGACAGGGGACAAAAGGCATATCAGTGCACTTATGTACGCCCCTTACTGGCCTCTTAGGAACCTGGAGAGGTTAATCATGGAGAGTCTAAGGGAGAAATGTTGGGGGTTAGGGGTTGACACAATTGAGTCTGGCAATGAGTTCCACGCTTCGATAACTCGATTGTTGAAATCATATTTTTTACAGTCAAGTTTGGAGCGGTTCGTATTAAGTTTGAATTTGTTGCGTGCTCTTGTGTTGTTGCGGTTGAAGCTGAAGTAGTCATTGACTGGTAGGACGTTGCAGCATATGATCTTATGGGCAATACTCAAATTGTGTTTTAGGCGCCGTAGTTCTAGGCTTTCTAGGCCCAGGATTGTTAGTCTATTTTCGTAGGATATTCTGTTTCGAGTGGAGAAGTGAAGGGCTGTGTTGTCTAGTATTGTAAGAGATGGTAGAATGGGAGGGTTTTTCCTAAAGTCTACCACCATTTCTATAGTTTTGAGTGTGTTCAATTCTAGATTGTTGCAGTCTCACCACAAGGCTAGTTGTTTAAAATCCATCTGTATGCGATTCCATCATTGTCTCGAATAAGACCAATCACTGTTGTATCATATGCAAACTTCAGTAGTTTAACAGATGAATCATTTGAGATGCAGTCATTGGTATATAGAGAGAAGTTGTGAGAATATACAGCCTGAGGGATTGTGCTAATTGTTCCTGTATTTGATGGGCAATACTCAAATCGTGTTTTAGGCGCCGTAGTTCTAGGCTTTCTAGGCCCAGGATTGTTAGTCTATTTTCGTAGGATATTCTGTTTCGAGTGGAGAAGTGAAGGGCTGTGTTGTCTAGTATTGTAAGAGATGGTAGAATGGGAGGGTTTTTGCCTAGCTTAACTTGCTGCTTCCTGTCTGTCTGTTAAGAAGCTTGTGATACACTTACAAGTGTGTTCAGGATGTGTCTTAAGTCGAGAGACTTTCTAGCTTACTATAATTCATGACTCTAGTGTGTTGCTGGCTTTTGACTTTACTAACTGGCTTTTCCTATAGAGTACATTGTTCCCACCCTTTAATGGAAGAGTTGTTGCAGAAAATCATAAAAAAAATATTTTGATTTGTTTCTAGAATTTCTTTCTTAATGCTTATGAACTTTCCATTTCAGGTAGAAGATTCTGTGGAAAAGTGCATCCGGATGATCTTTACTATTAATCTGTGGACAGGCAATCTGCTAAATTGACCATGATTTGTTGATGATGAAGATTTGCCATATTTTCAGGAACTTTAGCTTAAATCAGAATGCTTGAGCATCTCCCCAAAATTCTGTCAACTAATTAGAACAGTAGAAATAGCATAGAGTATTGATGGCAAACCTTTTTTTCCTCAGATGATGAAAGAGCTTGTGTGTGCACTATTGTGCATGTGCGAGTGCCCACACCCATAATTCAATGCCTGGGGAGGGCGAAATCAACTCCCCCCATCCTCCTGGAGGACAGAAATGGCCTGTTTCCCAACTTCTGGTGATCCCAGTAGGCTCATTTTTCACCTTTCCCAGGTTCCAAAGGCTTCCCTGGAGCCGAGGGAGGGTCAAAACGTCCTCCCCCAGTCTCCCTGGAGACACTCTGGAAGCCAAAAATGCCTTCCCAGAGCCTCTGAGAGAGTAAAAATTCAGTTGGCCGGCACACACATGCACGTTGGAGCTCAGTCAGGGCAATAGCTTGTGTGCCAGCAGATATGGCTCCGCGTGCCACCTGTGGCACCCGCATCATAGGTTCGCCATCACTGGCATAGAGTATAAGAGGAATAAAGGCAAAACTCAATCATGCTTTCAATATTCCATTACGATAACTATATAAGTAAAATATCATTCCAATACAACTTGTGGAGTCTGTTTCTTCACCTGTCATACTATAAACAAAATAGCTGCATGGTGTTAACTAACCGGTTCCACTTGGTTGGTGAGAACCAGTAGTTAAATTATTGCATATACTGCATTATAATTACTTTTTTTGCTAAAATTATACATGCATTTTGGAAATATATGCACTATATACTTCCCCTTATGCTTCAGCTATCCTTGGGCTTTATAAAGGATAAGCAGGTGTTCCAATATCATTTCGTTGTTATTTTTAAACACTGGTTTAAAAGAATCTCTTGCAATCTGTGTTTGTCATCATGTTAAAAGATATTGGCTGTAAAGAAGCATCTGCTACATTCTCCTATAAGGTCCGTAAGTTGCGCTAGTAAAGTATATCAAGTGATTCCTCCTACCTCCCATCTGATAGACAATCAGTACATCTGAGAGCTAGCCTTTTCGGACAAGGTTATTTCATCTGATAGAGTATCAAATGGCTTGCTGATTATTCTGACTTCAAAGGCTGCTGGTGCTGATATCTTCAAGGTGGTCTGTATAGCTAAGAGTGATGAGGCCACCTGTCAGTGTGGCTGCAAAATTAAAGAGAATCTGTTGGGAATTGAAGGGTGAATTTCCTCTCTTTTGGATTAGCTTGATTAGTCTTGAACAATTTAACTTCAACAATTCAGGGTTGCTACTATGGGAAGAAGTCGCCCTAAACATTTTCCTTCCTTTAATAATTATTAAATGGTGCACAGATCTGTACCATTCATACTGAAAAGAAAGAAACTTTTTTTCCCTCCATCCTATTCATAATGTTAAATGGAAATGCTATTATGCACTTGGGTTTAAATGATGCATGAAATTATCCCATTAATTGCAAAAAATGTTAAAATTCTAATACCACCAATAGAGAGAGCTGCTTCCTTGGTTTGAGAAAATGTCTAGTGCAAAACCCATGGTAAAAGATTACATTTACAAAAGCTTCTCCACAAAGTCAGCCTTGTTGAATTAAATGGAGGCAATATACTATTCTAGCAGATTAGAAAAAGAAAATGGTATAAAAATAAAAATAATTTTATATCTTGATCCCTATTTGCAAAAGAAACCATGCACTTCACTAAAAGTGACCCCTAATCTTTTTTGTCTGAAAATTCATACATTTTGAAAGTGTATAGCTTGAGGTTCAAGGGCCAGAAAGCTTGGAAACCTCAAAACACATTGGAAACAATCAATATATGTGGAATAATCATATTAAAAATAGTTAATTTTAAATGTCAATGAAATTTGAAATTGTATGGAGACTGGTGTAATATTGATAAATGTTGCAGAGCTGTCATTCCAGTTTTAATCTATAAGGCCAGATGATCTTTTCTATATCATTCTGGCAAAAACTAGGTATAGAGGATCTATGCAGAAAAATGAAACATTAATATTATTTTTTCTCTAAACAAAAAAAGTTACGTTGATCTATTTATTATTCTTTCATTTAGAACATCTCTCCCCATAGCCCTGGACCATGGATCAGTACTGACTTGTGGCTCATTATTTACTTACTTACTTACTTACTTACTTAAGAGTTGAAAGGGATCCTATAGGTCATCTAGTCCAAACCTCTGTTCAAACAGAAAATCCTACACCTCTCCAGCCAGATGGCAGTCCAATCTCCTCTTGAATATGTCCAGAGTTGGGGCGTTCACAACCTCCGCTGACAGGCCATTCCATTGGTTGATCGTTCTGACCGTCAGAAAGTTCTTCCTTATTTCCAGGTTGAATGTCTCCTTGGTCAGCTTCCATCTGTTGTTCCTCGTCTGGCTCTGTGGTGCCCTGGAAAATAGTGTGACTCCATCCTCTGCATGGCAACCCCTTAAGTATACTGCTATCATGTCCCCCCTGGCCCTTCTTTTCACTAGACTATCCATGCCCAGTTCCAGCAATCTCTCTTCGTATGTCTTGGTTTCTAGTCCCCTTATCATTTTGGTTGTTCTTTCTGTACCTTTTCCAGAGCTTCTATGTCTCTTTTGAAGTGTGCTGACCAGAACTGAATGCAATACTCAACTAGGACATTATAGATTGATATTAATACCTCCATAGCCTTGCAGTGTAGTCCCCTGTTGATGCAGTTTAAGATTGTGTTGGCTTTTTTAGTCGCTGATGCACATTGCTGGCTCATATTTAGTTGGTTATCCACCAAGACTCCGAGATCTCTTTCACAGTCACTACTGCTAAGTAAGGTTCTTCCCAGTCTGTATGCCTGTCTAGGGTTTTTTTTTAACCTAGGTGAAGGACTTTACTTTTCTCGACGTTGAACATTAGGAACTGGGCATGCAAGTAAACGTCTGTGCTGAATCTAAGTAGCATGGGAAACCATGCTCCCCAGTCCATGGAAAAAATGTTTTCCATAGAAAAGCCCTTGGTGCCCAAACATTTGGGACTCCTGCTTTAGAACACAGTTGTCACAAATGTAAACCACAATATATTATAATATCCTTGGCAAATGTTCTTGTTTGGTTTTTTTTGCAATGTTCACATTTTTATTTTGAAAGAAGGGATCAATCCATTTACCAGGCAGATTTTGCAGCCTAAATAATCAAAGGCTTCCTGAACTGAGATGTATCTTAAAAAGTTGCTATTCCACAAAAACAAATCTATTTGTTTTGTGAGCCAAAGGAATGACTTCTGTATAGTTGCTATTTCTATAAACTGTTTTGTTTCGGGGGTTTTAGGATAAATTGCACTCCAGTGAGAGTTGCTCATAGTTCCTGTTAATTTCTGAAGAAACTTTATGAAAAAAGAAAAGATGAATGATAATTTCCCTACAATGCAGAAGTAAGGCAGTGATGGTGAACTTTGCAGTGATTGTGAACCTTACAGAGACCGAATGCCCAAACTGCAACCCAAAAACTATGTATTACAACCCAGCTGAATACTGAAATTTCAGTTTAGAAAAAACAAATCATACATTAATAACCTTTGTCTTAAAAGAAAAACACAATAACAGAGCTTTCAAGGCTACAAACAACTTTTTATTGAAAGGTAAAAGTTTGCATTTGGCATGCTTTTGAACTTGGGAAAGTTAAGAGTCAAGGCTTCTTGGCTATAGGGGAGGTACCTGTAAGATAACTAGACTTCTAGAGACAAGCTATGAATAGTTTTAATTCAGGCTTTGCAGATGACTTTTTGGCAGGTGGGGAAAAACCAAGTTATTAATCAGGAGGGTATTTTGGCTAACCAATAACTGGGACTCTTCCACACAATCCTATTGAATAACACAAGAGCCAAGCAGACACATGCTGGCAGGCAAATAGTCATTATTTCATTGCCTCGACACACACACACACCCAAATTAGAGGGAAAATGGAGTATTTACCTTCTTTCTTCCAAAGCTTTCAGGGGATTCCCAGTTGCTCCCAAGGGCTGCAAACAGTGGCACTGAGGAAGAAAGCCCAGGTATCCTCTTCCAAATTCACCAGGCAAATTGTTCCCACTGGTTTCTGCAGGAAATCCTCTCCACCCAATTGACTTAAAAGTGAAAGTGAGCTTCTGGGTGAATCCTTCAGGCATTGTTTTCTCTTCCACACTGGGGTGATGGAAAGGACCATGGAACATAAAAGGCATGGGCTAGAAAGAAGGGGGGAGAGCAGTGCCCAAAATTCCTTGAGAAGAGTGGAGGAAATGGCCATTCCTGGCAAGCATCGCTTGAGTGTTGGGCTGATGCTCAATACCCTCTCCATCGGATGCCGCACTTTTATCATAAAGTTCTGTTTTTAAGGATGAAGGGAGAAAGATTTCGTTGTAACCCTGGCTGAGAAGTCTGGCATCGAGAGCTCATTTTCTTCAATTTGTGGCAAGGCGACCAAGATAGTCTAGCACAGTGATGGCGAACCTTTTTTTCCTTGGGTACCAAAAGAGCATGGGCGTGCATTATTGCACATGTGTGAGTGCTCACACCCATAATTCAATGTCTGGGGATGACAAAAACAGATTCCCCTACCCCCAGGCCCTCTCGTGGCCAGAAATGGCCTGTTTCCCGAATTCTGGTGGGCCCAGTAGGCTTGTATTTCACCTTCCCAAGGCTCCAAAGGCTTCCCTGGAGCCCTGGGAGGATAAAAATGCCCTCCCCATCCCCCTGGAGGCTCTCTGGAAGCCAAAAACACCCTCCCAGAGCCTCTGTGTGAGCAAAAATCATCTGGTCAGCACACGCATGCACGTTGGAGCTGAGCTATGGCAATGGCTCGCATGCCAGCAGACATGGCTCCGCATGCCACCTATGGCACCCATGCTATAGGTTCAACATCACTCCTCTGGCATGCATGTCATTGGTTTGTCACCACTGCCCTATTGTGATTTTAAGAAATAAAATAAATAAATAAATAAATATTTCTATTATTTGAAAGTTTTACTTGCAAATTTCTGAAAGACTAAAAAACTACCCACACTCAGTTTATCTTTCCTGCTGACAAAAAAACCTCTGTATCATCATTATCCATAAATAGAACTGAAGCAAAACATGTAGTATTATTAATAATTAAGAATGAGCCGTAAGTAATTCTAAAAAAAATGGTTAATAGCTACCGAAGAGTTGATTTCATAAATCCTTGTAAAAGGATCCTTTTTACAGGAAAAGGTTAGCTGGTGGAGATTTCCAAAATAATATCACGGATATCTCTTTATTTAAATCTGACCACAAGTACTTTTGTGATAATTCTTTTTGTTCAACATTCAAGGTACGCAAAATAAAGAAAATGCATATAGATTATAAATAACAGATTATTTTGTGGAAATGTATTTTCATTTAAATCTGCAATTAGAAAAAGATATGACAATTTTTCTGTCGCTTTTTAAAATAAAAAATTAAAATAGAGGAAATGGATTGGGATTGCTTTTATTTTAAAAATTTGTAAAGTAGCTGATTCCTTTAGATATTTCAAACATTTAAAAAGTCAATATGGAGACAAGTACCTTTAACAGTAGTGGATTCTTACGATCTTCATCCTGTGTTCAGTTCTGGAGACCTCACCTACAAAAAGATATTGACAAAATTGAACGGGTCCAAAGATGGGCTACAAGAATGGTGGAAGATCTTAAGCATAAAACGTAGCAGGAAAGACTTAATGAACTCAATCTGTATAGTCTGGAGGACAGAAGGAAAAGGGGGCACATGATCGAAACATTTAAATATGGTATGTTAAAGGGTTAAATAAGGTCCAGGAGGGAAGCGTTTTTAATAGGAAAGTGAACACAAGAACAAGGGGACACAATCCGAAGTTAGTTGGGGGAAAGATCAAAGGCAACATGAGAAAATATTATTTTACTGAAAGAGTAGTAGATCCTTGGAACAAACTTCCAGCAGACGTGGTAGATAAATCCACAGTAACTGAATTTAAACATGCCTGGGATAAACATATATCCATCCTAAGATAAAATACAGAAAATAGTATAAGAGCAGACTAGATGGACCATGAGGTCTTTTGCTGCTGTCAAACTTCTATGTTTCTATGTTTCAACCGTTCCCTCCTTTGATGCACTCTAAAGGATTTAGTGGAATCAAAATATCCATTTCCATTCCTACTAAGATTGTCAATTAATTGTGATGATGATGAGGACAAGGAGGAAGATAATCAGAAACAAAGTAGATTGACTCAATACAGTGGCATTGACTGCACCATTGGGAGATTTGAAACAACAGATTAGGGATAGATTGTCATGGAGAAAAATTTATCTATGTGGTCATTAGGAGCCAAAAACAACTTCACAGCACATAAACAAATCAATGTATATGAAAGCATGTATAAAATTTCTTCATTTTAAAAAATGGAATCAGTTATCAAACATTACAATGAATTGAAATGAGCTTAGTATTGGATTCCAGCTAGCCGCCCTAAAAAATATCAATTCTAGCTTCATGTTGACCAGCCTATTAGAAAGAAATTCCACTATTTTTAAATATACCCTTTGGGGAGAAGCAGTAGCTACAGGTAGCTAAATCAGAAGCAATGCCAATAAAAACTGTGTACCTAAAAGCAAGTCCTGATCCAAGGTTGCAGGCACACACATACACACTCCTTAATATTGTTGTACACTGACAGTCCTTACAATGACAACAACAACATTATAATTTTAAATGGATTAAGAAAAGGGAAAAAATGATCTTCATATATCAGATCATTCTGGGGGGGAAAACATCAAATACTAAATTACTATAAATACAAAATAGGTTCATGAATAGGACATTTATACAAGTTCTTATTTTTTAAATATCTGTCACATGGTATTTTTATAATTATTGCAAAATAGCAGTTAATTGGCATTTCCAAACAGAATTAAAACTGGATATACCATATATACTCGAGTATAAGTCGACCCGATTATAAGCCGAGGCACCTACTTTTGCCACAAAACTGGGAAAACTTGAATATAAGCCCAGGGTGTAAAATTCAGTGGCTACTGGTAACTTATAAAAATGGAATATTCTTCTATATTCTTCTTAACATTGTTTTTGTAGGAGAATTTTAAAAAACCATATGAGGAACTGGGTATATCTAGTTTAATGGGGGGGGGGGGGAGGACCAGGGGAGACATGATAGCATTCTTCCAATATCTCAGAGTTTGCCACAAAGAAGAAAGAGTCAACCTATTCTCCAAAGCACCTGAGGGCAGAACAAGAAGCAATGGGTGGAGGAGAGAAGCAACTTATAACTGAGGAGAAAATTCCTGACAGTTAGAACAATGAATCTGTGGAACAGCCTGCCACCAGAAGTTGTGAATGCTCCAACACTGGAAATTTTTAAGATGTTGGATACCCATTTGTCTGAAGTAGTGTAGGGTTTCCTGCCTAGGCAAGGGGTTGGACTAGAAGACCTCCAATGTCCCTTCCAACTCTGTTGTTATTATTATTATGTAACTTTTTCCCTTGCAAAATGTTTTTTATTTCTTGCACCTTTCTTCCTCCCTTTCCAAAATCTTTCTTTTTTAAAATTTTAAATGTTATTTTAATCTTAAAAAGTTTAATTACACAGAGTTACCCCCACTTGAAGCAACATTTTCTTACAAAATAATAGAAACAGAAATTAATCAAATTTAAATGGGTAACTTACATTTTACTTGTACATTTTATTTACTTGTAAAATATTGTTGCTGGCTTGATCAGAAGAGAAAGCCATGGTTCCTTCGTTCTGAAAGTCTCTTCAACCCTCCCGCCCCTTCCCCAGTGCTTCCTGTAGAGAAGGAGCTGTGATTGGTTCAGCCTGCTGCCAATCAGGCAGCTGAGGGGTGTTGCCGGCTGGACTGTAGCAAGAGCAGAAAAAAACCACCAGTTGCCACTGTTTCCTTCCTCCCTGTCTTTCACATCCGAACTGTGGAGCTTTGAAAAATGCTGCAGGGCAGTTTTCAGGTCAGTGAAAGTCAATGACTCTAGTATAAGTTGAGGTTGGATTTTTCAGCACATTTTTTGTGCTGAAAATCTAGAATTATACTCGAGTATATACAGGTAATAAATGTTGTTTGATCAATATTTCAATCACACCCTGAGGCATGGTACTTCTGAATTGCTTTTGAACTGAGTATTATTCCAGTAGTTAAGAGATAAGAGTTCATGGAAAATTGGGTGCTGGAATGTTGTTCCACAGGGCTGAATAAAATAGAAAATACTGTTCTATGGGGCTGAGTCTATGCAAGTCTATGCAAGTTATCCAAACTTGACTGTAAAAAATATGACTTCAGTAACTGAGTTGTCAAAGCGTGGAACTCCTTACCGGACTCCGTAGTGTTATCCCCAAACCCCCAACACTTTACCCTTAGATTATCTACGGTTGACCTATCCAGATTCCTAAGAGGTCAGTAAGGGGCGAGTACAAGTGCACTAGAGTGCCTTCCATCCCCTGTCCTATTGCTCTCCTATATCTCCTATACCTTTCTTCTATTCCTATATCTCTTCTTCTATTCTTTCATTGATATGTTCTATTACTATATCTTCTTTTCTATTATTTCTTAGATATATTTTACTATGAGTATCTCCACTATAACCTTCATCATGTATTTTACTATGTGTTTATAGATATATTCCCACTAAAACCCTCATTGTATATTGGACAAAATAAATAAATAAATAAAATAAAATAAATAAGTTTTTATGTTAAAATAGCAGAGAGAAAATGGAGAACAAACTATACTGAAAGAGCCATTTCCTGTGTCATGCACCAGAGGGCAGTCTTTTCAAAATACAAAAAGATGCTGTAGAATTGAAAGCTGTAGAGAAAAATAAGATAAAATGAAGTCTCAGAACAATGTTAATAAATGAAAAGTAAACCTTAAAATATCATTATAATGATATTTTGCAAAACGCACTGATTTGTTTTCTGCAATTCTCACAGTCTTAGATATGACTGTCTGGTGCATGCAAATATCTGTAGTAATACCATTATTACAATATTTGTGAAATCAATACATAATGTGTAACTTTGTGGAAATCACAAAAGAGGAAAACAAATCATCTCTCATCAATATATATATATGTATGTATATATATATACATACATATATATACATACATACATACATACATACATATTTGTCTCATAGTAAATGAAAAGACCCATTTTAATTGAGCGGATCCCTTGGGAGGTGAGCAATAGGCATTTGACCCTGAAATGGACAACAAAGATCAAAGTCGGTCCCCCTATGTGTTAGAGCTATCTTTTTGAATCAAGCGGTCAGGATGTTTTGTGATGCAGCAATGTGGAAATGCAGAAATAATCTAAGATAGCAAGTGTTGAGAGAAGGATAATTGACAGCATACTTGGAAGGAGTTTGAAGTTGGGCAGAAGAAAATATATGATCTTAGTTTACATGAGAGCTATCTACTCTGTGGAGTGAGCAGAGGGAATTAACAGGATTTGGTAAATCACAAAAACACTAATTAGCAACATTAAGTAAATATTATGACTGCAATCTAGAGAAAGTCAGGCACACCCTTTGCAAAAAGTAATTTGGCAACACACCGTATTTGCCTAAGGGCAGGTTAACTCCATATTCTAAATTACAATATGCAAAATACAGGCCGCATATTGAATTTTGCTCCTTGAGAATATGTTGATCATCTTATGATTTTAGATATTTATGTCTATTGCCCTTTCTAATTAGCTTGAAGTTCTCCTTTCCTGAAAGCCAAGTGTGAAGATTAAATATAAGTAGCTTTGAAAGATTAGCCTTTTTATCTTTATATGCAAATTTGATGTATGATTGCTGCTTTTCCCTTTTTATTTTTCACCTGTCTGTCAAAATTTGGGGGAATTTTCCTGACTTGCTATCTGGTTAGTGAGAAAATTGTTTTAATATTATTTTCTGTGCTTCCTCAAAACTCACCAGATTCTAAAAGCTCTCTTTCATGTTAAAAACATGCTTGTTAATGGGATTTTTGTTTTATACATACATGTGTGTGTGTATGTGTGTGTGTGATTTTTTTTGTCGAGTTATATATATATAAATTCTGACCCATTTTATTTTTGTAAAAAAAACCACTGAGCATTATTTTTTAAATAATGAATTTATCTGAAAGGGAAGGATTTTTTCCCAAAGTAGTTTATCTTAAACATGGGAGCATTACTCTGGATTTCTTGAAAATATCTAACAAACATAGTGTTTGTTCTGTCGTGTTTTGTTTTTGTAGGACTGTTAAAATTAAGGTAGTTTTCCTTGGGGTAAATATGGAAATTGGCAATGCATGCTTTAGATTTGCTTTTTTCCATTCCATATATATTTATATCTGTTCATAGCTCTATGAATATATCTCTTTGTTGTTGCATACAGACATCAGCCTGGATAGTTGAGAGAGAAGCCGTGTAATATACACTAGAATTTATCACTATTTCACAGAAAATGTTTTATTATCTTAGTTTTTAAATTTAAGATTGTCCACAATTGTCTAAATTATAGTACTACCATCCAGTATTTTCTAGTCTGAAATATGTATCAGGATTAAGAATACATTTTGGGTGGCAATTGAGTCAGTGTTGACTTTTGACTATTCCCTGCATATTTTAGAAGTGGTTGTGATCACTTGCTTCCTAATGTTGAAAGAGAGTAATTGGCCCAAGTGCACTCAGCTGTTTAATTTTTGTTTGTTTGGTCTAAGTTGGGATAAAACACATAACCTCCTGTTTTTAACCTGCTGCCTTAATCGCTACTTCAAACTGGTTATTTAGAAACACACTGCCATAATAAAAACAATGTTTAAAAGCTTCAATATATCTTTGTGTACAATGTCGGTCATCAGCCTTAAGTTTCTCCGTCAAGAACAAAGGCATGCAGATTTTATTTCTGCAAATAAGTCATCTTCAGATTTTCTTGACCATTCTCCTTTTGAGAAAGCTGGAAGTCAAGTAAAGCTGAAATACACATTTTCATAATGGTTTTCTACTTAATAAGGTATGTATTTTATTGCTGCATTCCTAGAATTTCTTAGAAACATTGCTTTGTAAATTGTTGCAAGAAAAGCAAGTTATGTAGAATATGTTAAAATATTATAAGTACATATTACATATATATTTAAAAACAAACTAAAAACAATCCTACATCGGATTTAAAACCTACTCATTCAGCCTCTGTTCTTAAAATGGATGATGAGATGTCTCAGAACAGTTCATAAAGTTAGTAAGATAGAGGAAGTCTGACTTCTACTGGGTTAAAGAAAAACCTGATTTTTCTTTAACCTAGCAAATGACCTGATTCAAAGTAAGAGAAAAATCTGCTATTTCTTTCTGCATAATTATGTACTATTTTTTTTAGTAAGGGAAGGATAAATTTAGGAGGAGAGGAAAACATCTTCAACTATCTAGCCTTTCTCTATACAGCAGCAGAGTTTGTTTATTCCATGAAGTCATTCTAGGATTTAATTTCTATCTACAACATTTCATAAGGAAGAACTTTGTCAATAAGTTGGCAGCAACTTCTTGTTTTGCACTGAATTGAATGAGTTAGAAAATGTGGTTTTTATTTCATTATTGTAGCTAAATTTCCTCTCGAAGGAACCAAAAGAGATAAGAAAAAAAAAAGAGTGGGGCTATATTCTCAGTTATTGAAGGAATTATAGGAAAAATGTTTGTTCTACACTGTTCTTCTCTGTTTCATTATCTTTTTTCTAGGAATTAGAGATTTGGGATGAATATGAAAAATACTTCTCTTCTCATTTCTGACATTAACATCCTCGAAAATGTCCAGAGATACTTCACCAGAAGAGCCCTTCACTTCTCTACCCGTAACAGAATGCCTTACGAAACTAGACTTACAATCCTGGGTCTTGAAAGCTTAGAACTACGACGCCTTAAACATGTTCTAAGTATTGCCCACAAAATCATATGCTGCAATGGCCTGCCTGTCAAAGACTACTTCAGCTTCAACCACAACAACACGAGAGCACACAACAGATTCAAGCTTAATATTAACCGGTCCAAACTTGACTGTAAAAAATACGACTTTAGTAATCGGGTTGTCAAAGCATGGAACTCATTACCGGACTCTGTAGTATCATACCCTAACTCCCAACATTTTACCCTTAGATTATCCGTGGTTGACCTCTCCAGATTCCTAAGGGGTCAGTAAGGGGCGTACATAAGCGCACTAGAATGCCTTCCGTCCCCTGTCTGTCCTATATCTCCTATATCTTCTCTACTATATCCTCTATTACCTTCATTGTGTATTATTGTGTATTGGACAAAATAAATAAATAAAAAATACCTGGCAATCTATACAATGAGCTTTGGCTCAGCCTCTAAGCAGAATTCCCATGAACTCTGACATTGATTACCCTGCATCAGTTTGCATTACCTTCTTTTCAGTGAAGCATTCCATAATTTTCCTATATAGCAAAGTAAGGAAACTCCAGCCTACAGTTTAGCACTTTTCTGCTTATGCAGCATGTCTTGGCTTTCCTGTTTAATACTTAATGTTGATGCCCTGAAAGAAGTGAGAGTTGGCTGTTTCTCTTCTCTTTTTGGCTACCAACATATTTGCTTTAGTTCATGAACAACTTCCTGTGTTAAAGACATTACCACGAGTAGTTTGAGTGATACTGAGTACAGAAATGTTGGCATGAGATGTCCTGCTAAGGCAGTAAAGTGTTTATATCACATAGTGTTAGTGGCATCATAATTATGCATCCCTTCATGTACAGTGAGTATGGGGTTGAAACAAAAGGAAAATTGAAGTTCTTCAAATTATGTTGCAACTAAGACTTTGCTTCAGATTAGCGCCTAGTGAATTCAACTGCGGCAATTTCTCTGCAAACTATGAGTCGAGACAGTTAACAGGATAGAGAAAATAGGCAAAAAGGTAGCACCAAAGCCTTCCTGGTCTGCCAATTTCCAACTATATCACTTCCCTTACAAACGCTCTATTCAAGAATTTTCTAATTGTATTTCAGTGACATATAGATAGCCCTCAATGTATAACCTTTTGTTTAATGATTGAAGTCACAAAAGCATTTTAAAAAGTGACTTATGACCATTTTTCACATTTATGATTTTTGCAGCATCCCTGGGCTGACATGATCAAAATTTGGACACTTTGCCACCGGTGTCCCAAAGGTGCATTTTTCAGGAGACAACTGGATCTTTTTTTCTTTCTTATCCAAGCAGCTTCTTCAACTCTGACAGGATAGTGGGGAATGGAAAAAATTATACTCCTTGGATAGTTTCTTGGATAAGAAGCAAAATATCTTCAAAGAAAAAACAAGGAAGGTTTTTTTCCTTAGTCACCTAAATGACTGACAATCACTATAGATTTTTAGCTTGGCAACTGGTGTATATTTCTAATAGTTGCAATGTCCCAGGGTTATGCGATCATCTTTTGTAGCCTTCTGACAAGCAAAGTCAAAAGAGAAGCCAGATTACTTAATAATCATATTACTAACTTAACAACTGCAGTGATTCACTTCATAACATGAAAAGTTATAAAATGGGGCAATCCAAAGTGTTTGTAATGACCTATAAAGCCCTACATGGCATCGGACCAGAATACCTGTGGGACCGCCTTCTGCCGCACGAAAACCAGCGGCCGATCAGTTCCTACAGAGTTGGCCTTCTCCAGGTCCTGTCAACTAAACAATGCCGTTTAGCAGGACCCAAGGGAATAGCCTTCTCTGTGGCAGCCCCAACCCTCTGGAATCAACTCCCCTGGAGATTCAAATTGCCCCCACTCTTCCCGCCTTCTGCAACATGTTGAACATCTATGTCACCAGGCATTGGGGTACAAACTATCTCTCCCCCCCCCACCTTTTTTCTGACTGTAATACATGAGAATGGTGTGATTGTGCAGTAACTATTGTTTTTAATATTTATGGTTTAAAATTTAGCTTTTTATCTAATATTGGATTTGTATTCTGTATATTGTGTTTTTGTTGTTGTTGTGAGCTGCCCCAAATCTTTGGAGGCGGGCGGCATACAAATCTAATAAATATAATATAATATTATATATATATATATATATATATATATATATATATATATATATATATATATATAACCACTTAACAACTGTGCTGCTTAGCATCAGAAATTTTGGGTTCAGTTGTTCATTGAGGACTACCTGTATAAGATGGTGATTGAAATTCTCACAGAGGACAGGGACTAAGAATTGTCCTCTTCCTAGCAATGTTAGTTATAACTAAGAATCTCTTTTTCATCTATATACTACTAAAACTCTTGTTATCACGACCTGAATCACAGGGCAACAATTTTCGAGTTCTCAAATGAGCTAACTTATATGTATGTTCAACATTTCCTATACAAAATTGTACATGTTTCTTTAAACTACAGCTATCATTCACCATATTGTTTCTACAAAAATGTCTACCTTAACCTGAATGATTGGTAATTTTCTCTTTTCCTTTTCTTAGAATTAGATTTTTCTCTATGACAATCTACCCATAGCCTGCTTTTTGTGGTCTTCCACTGGTCACATTGCTAGTATAACGATACATTCACATTGCTGCTAGTTATCCTGTTCTCTTCTTTCCACCTTTTGCAACATTAGAGCTTTCTCCAGAGAGCTAGGAATTCTCATAATAGGTCTGAAGTAGACAAATTGAACCTAATTATTTCTGCCTTGAGGGAGAACACAGGGTTGATTTGTTTGATGATTATTTGTTTCTTTTCGTGGCTATCCAGAATTTTCTCCAACATTAAAGTTTAAAAGCATCAATTTTTATCCTAGTTTGCTTCTTCAAAGTCCAACTTTCACTTCCATATAGTACCACAGAGAATACCAAGGGCTGCATGATCCTTATCTTTAAAAACAGCATTACTTATAAAGTAATAGCTTGGCAAAACTAGCAATGTTTTAAGAGCAGCATGTCCCACTTTAGAAATTAGGAAGTATGGTAGATAGACATAGTATATATGAACAGGTTTCCATTTAATCTTTAGTTCAATAAATAAGAATAAGAAAATTGAATTTTCTCCTCTAGCTACTAGGAAAGAAAATAGTTTGTTTTAGGATTTTTCTGGTTTGAAATAAATGGAAATTTTCACACCCTAACAAAATGATACCATTTTTATCATTTCAAATTCTCTCTGTAAAGAATTTAGAGGCAAGGAGCCAAACTATACAAACAAAAAAACTCTGAATTATAAAATGCTTACATCTGTGGGATGCTATGGCACATCAGGACTACTTGTGTAAAACTGTTCTAGCATAACTAAATAATTTATAATCATTCAATTATAATAATCCATTTAGAGTATTCCTGAACAATAGGGGATTGTCCCAGAAATTGTAAAAATATAGTCTTTAGAATTTTAATTTTAGATGGTTGTTAGTTTTCAAATGTTGTACATTTCCTTTCATTAGCTATCTATAGTTCATTTATCTGAAGGAAATGTCTAACTTAGCCATTGAACAATACTTGGATTATTCATCTCATCCACTATAGTTTAAGAAAACATGATTTTGCATAGCTTGGGATAATAGGAACCTCAATTTAGTAACTGACTACCTTAATGTAATGATTCTTTTCCTCCAAGATCTGTTTTGAATCCAACCCAAACTAAGGCAAAGGAAACTAATTTTGACTGTAATGGCTACAGGCATAATGAGATTATGCTGACAAAATCCTGTCATTTTTTAAAAAATGTTATATATTCACTTTAAAAACTCATCTGCTGTTTGGACAGGAAAAGAATGGCATCTTCATGAACCTTATATATTTAGTATTTTTACCTCCCTCCACCCCCAAAATCTGGCTATTACAACAAAAGATATTATATAGTTTCTGGATAACAATCTAGAATATAAACATTCAGGCTAAGTTTTTCCCCCATTTAGTAATACTAAATAAGCACATTAGGAAACCACATAGCAAAATACATTTGTGTAGCAGTAGCTTATATGGGAAACCATAAAAGAGAACAGTTCAAGGGTGTTTAGGCTGATCAGTTCAACAAGGATCCACAATTAAATATGATTGCCATATTAGCATTTCATATCCAATTACCTTAGGCATGTTGTCATTTCCTTGTTTTAAAAAAATATATGTGAATAAGTTAGTGAAGCCCAGAATATAACTGAGTTTATTGTTGAGAAAGATAGAGCATTCATGTATTGCTCTACATGAATATTTATTATATGATAACTAATGAGCACAGAAAATGCCTTGCATTGTAAACATGAACAATAATTGATATAATACTCAGAAAGAGAATGTTCCGACTCTACTCTAATTACTGCTACTCTCACTTTGAGCCCAAAATTTACAGTGGATTTGTTTTACAAATTCAGTAGTTAGACCTTGAGTTTTTGCTGCCTGATAAGTGTTGTAAATCCATTTTCTTCTCTCCTATCATCTAAAGAAACCACCAGCCAACTTTGGGAGCCCCAGCTATCTATTGTGGCAAAGATAAACTATCTGTAGCTTTACTCCACTGTGAATCTGTTCTTAAATAGTGGAAGAAAAAGGCAATGAATAAAAGGCAAAATGTTCCAATGATTGCTGCTGAACAAACATGTATTGTTCAGGGTATATGATACTTTGGGATTCCAGATTTATCTGTCCTAGGGCTCAGCTTAGTGATCGCATTGTGAACTAATATTCAAATATTAGTGCTATTTGTTTGAATTTCTGCATCTGTGTCAAAAAACTTTCTGCTGAATAATAATTTTATCATTAACTCAATGGTTAGCCTTATGTGGCATTTAAGAATTAGCTTTCAATATGCAAGTTTGGAAAATTACTGTAAGCAAAACAGATACTACAGAATATATTACTGTATTTTGGAATATAAGATGCACCGGAGTATAAGACGCATCTTAGTTTTGGGGGAAGAAAATAGGGAAAGAATCTGCTTACCAGGTTCTTAGCCAGTACATTATTTTATCCCCTGGTTAGGGCTTTAATAAAACTTTATTTGGAGAGAGTAATCATGAAAAAGCTTGCAAGGTAAGAGCTGGGAAAATCATTAGCATCCGGAAAGAAACATTCAGAGCAAATAGAGCAATTGAAAAAAACCTGCAAAGACTTAGGGCTTGGAAAACATTCTTTGCAGAGAGTAACAATGAAAGAGCTTGCAAGCTGGTAAGAGCTGGCAACGTTGTTAGTGCCTGGTTAGGGCTGGAAAGAAACATTCAAAGCAAGAAAAGCAATGAAAAAAAAACCCCTACAAAGACAGGGTTTGGAAAACATATTTTGCAGAGAGTAACGATGAAAGAGCTTGCAAGCCGGTAGGAGCTGAGAACATGGTTAGCACCTGGTTAGGGCTGGAAAGAAACTTATTCAGAGCAAATTAGAGCAGTGAAAAAGCCCTGCAAAGACAGAGTTTGGAAAACATCCTTCGCAGAGAGAAACAATGAAAGAGCCTGTAAGGTAAGAGCTGGGAAGACTGTTAGCAGCTAGTTAGGGCTGGGGGGGAAAGCTACATTCAGAGTATAAGATTCCACCCAAATTATCAGCTTCTTTTACATTCTGAAAAATATGATAATGCACAGCCCCATCCTAATGTAGAAGTATTAAAATATTCACTTTACTACATGCTTTTTATCAATAAAACTTCCCATTAAACATGTCCCTGAAGCAGAATTGTTCCTCTTCGGGTCCCTCTTTCTTGAGTCAACCACTGACAGTAACTGCCCTAACTTGGATTCTTACCCTACTTCCTTCCTGCCAACAAGAAGTAAATTATCTCTTTTGTAGCCATTTCCTACTGAAGGCTGCATGCTTTGTTTTACAAAGGTGAGGACAAATTAACCCATTCATTGATTGATTAAAAAAACAATTGTAAAAATTTCCTCTTCCTTCTAACTCGGAGTCCTCGGAGATGGGCGGCATACAGATCCAATTAATACATAATAAATAAATAAATAAATAAATAAATAAACAAACAAACAAACAAATAAATAAATAAATAACTGTTGGTCATGAAATTGCAGAATCAAAAAGGAAAATATTTTTTTCATTCAGCTTTATCCATTGATTAAAAGGATCACTATGGTATTACCCTGCCTAGAGAAGGATAAATATTTGCTTCTGTTTTTCTTCCTTCATTTGTCTTTTGTCTTTTTGTTTATTAGCTTTATAGTCTAACCCTCCTTTAATTAAGGTGAACTATATGCAGCGTAGACTATACATACCAAAAATGGACAGAAATACATGTTTCTTATTCAACTTGACTGATCCAATCAAGATTTGCAAGGGTGTTGTGCTTACTTTCTCTGCCAAGATTCTCCCATTGGAATATCCATCAAGCTACTGGGCAACTGGGAAATCATGATATGTGACATAAATTTGTGGGGTTAATACAACACCTCTGGGAAAGATCCCTCCTAACAAAATACAACCTACTTATGAATAAAGACTGTTTGCTTCTTAATCCCCAAATCCCTAAATCATCAATTCAATCTTTTAGTCTCTCAACAAAAAAAATCCATACAAGGCTTCCAGTTCTAAACTGGGGAAAGCAGTGTGCTAATTCCCTTGGCTCTGAATCACATAGGACTTTAAGAATAGCAAACAGCACCTTAAATTGTACTTGGAATGCATTAATAATAAATATAGCTTCTGTAGCACTGGTACAATAAGCAACATCAAGACTGTCCAGTAAGCAGCTGAAGTTTCCTGGTTAACTTTCTAAACCAGATATGACAAAGGCACAACTATGTGTTCTCAGTGCATCTATTATATGAAATAAACCAAATAAAAGAGGAGATAGAGTTGCTCTTTATATAATAAATAACTACGCATCTACCGAAATACACAACAATACTGAAAATTATCTTGAATACATTTGGATCAATATTAAAGGGGGTGGGGAAATATTTATTTTATTTATTTATTTATTTATTAGATTTGTATGCCGCCCCACTCCGGAGATTCGGAGCGGTGCACAACAACATATCCTATAGGCCACCAATAAAACAGAAGATGATGAACTTTTTGCTAGTCAGCTAAGGTATAGGTAGGAAGCACATCACAATAGTAATGGGGGATTTTAGCTACCCTGACATCACTGGGGGGCAAACTCTGCACCAGGTGGAAGGTCCAACAGGTTCCTAACAAACCTAGCAGACAACTTTGTTATCCAAAAAGTAGAGAAGGTAACTAGGGGATCAGCCATATTGTACTTAATTCTGACTAATAGACATAAAATGATAAAAGGTGTTGGAGCTACAGGAACCTTGGGGCCAAGTGATCATGCAATATTGGAATTCAACATTTTGCAAACACATGCAGTAAAACCAAGTCAAACTAGAGTCTTGGACTTTCAGAGAGCTAATTTCAATAAACTTAGAGACAGCTTGGAAAGGATTCCATGGACAAGAATCTTCAAGAGGAAAACAACTCAAGAAGCTTGGGAAATTTTAAAAAGTGAGATGATAAAAGCCCAGTCTAGCACAATACCAATGAAGAATTAAAATAATGTGTCATAAAAGAAACCAGCATGGCTGCATAAAGAACTCTGACAAATTGAAAGACGAAAGTATAAAAAGTGGAAAGATAGTAAAATAATTATGGCAGGATAGCAGCAAATAACCTGAGCCTGTAAAGATGAAGTGAGGAAAACTAAGGTTCACTGAACAAAGGCTTGCAACAAAAGTAAGAAGTAACCCCAAAAAAAGCTTCTTCCAAAATATTAAAAACAAGAAAAAAGTCAAGGAAACAATTGGTCCATTGCAGGGAGAAAGTGGCAAGAAGGTGACAAGCAACAGGGAGAAAGCAGAGCTACTCAAGACTATCAGCTTTTTTTTTTTAAAGCTTTATTAAGATTTTAAACAAGGTAGACAAAAATTAAACTAATTTTTAGAATAAAGAAAAAATAAGGAAAAGGCAAAGGTAAAAGTACAAGAAAAAAATGAATGAAAATATAAAGAAGTTATTTTTTTATTTTTTTTCAGAAATTATATTGTAATTAACCTCTTACTCTATAGTTAGAATTTTTTTCTATAATTTATATATTTTTTCATAATAGTCAAAACTTTACATAATTCATATTTTCTGTTTTTCTGTTCTTCTCTTTTTCTGTTTTTCTCTTTCTCTCTCTTTCTCTTCCCTCTCTTCCCTCTCTTCCCTCCCTCCCTTTCCTCCCATCCCTCCCTTTCTTTCTCTGATTTTGTCTTTATTGATCACTGGTGCTACTGTCGATGGAAAAAATAAAAAAAGCTCCCGATCCATGTTATAATGCAAAAGATTCTCAAAAGTAACATAAAACTGATTTTTTTTCTCTTAGGCTTACTAGATAAGGAATTGCAAAAAATATTTGGAATTTTGTTACTGTATATGCTGACTCTACTTGGAAACTCGAGACAGAAGAAAATGGATTTTTGATGTTGAATTTTGCTCACTAATATAGTTTGTTTTTACAGAAATGGCTAATATTGTTTCTTTGGTAAAGTAAAAGTTGAGTATATAATTTTTTCTGTACTTGATAGCACGGAAAGAACTTGGATGTCCATGTTTTTTTTTTCTATACCTACACATTTCCTTTTTCTTTCTTTTTTTCTTTCACCATTTTCCTGCCATTTTGTTAAATCTGTATATTAGGATAAAATTATTGGGGGGAAAGGGAATGGCAATTAAGTTTATGTATTTCAGTGTATTCTCTAACAACCCATTGCTGTCTGAAATGTATTAGAAATAAACACAATTTTGAAATAACACATTATCTGTTGTGCTTTATTTATAGCGTGTTTTGCCATTATCCTAGTTCTAGTATTTTCACAATCGGATCAGTACTATTGACTTTGTCTAGTTTTTGTAGTATAAATGTAGTAAATACTGCAGAATTGTCACTAAATTAAAGCCCTTCATGGCACTGGACCAGAATATCTCCGAGACCGCCTGCTGCTGCACGAATCCCAGCGACCGATTAGGTCCCACAGAGTGGGCCTTCTCCGGGGCCCGTCAACTAAACAATGTCGGTTGGCGGGCCCCAGGGGAAGAGCCTTCTCTGTGGCAGCCCCGACCCTCTGGAACCAACTCCCCCCGGAGATTAGAACTGCCCCTACCCTCCTTGCCTTTCGTAAGCTCCTTAAGACCCACCTTTGTTGTCAGGCATGGGGGAACTGAGACATCTCCCCTGGGCATATACAATTTATGAATGGTATGTTTGTATGTATGTGTGTTTAGAAAATGGGGTCTTTTAAATATTTTTAAATAATAATTTAGATTTGTTGTAAATTGTTTTCACTTTGTTGTGAGCCGCCCCGAGTCTGCGGAGAGGGGCGGCATACAAATCTAAATAATAAATAAATAATAATAAATAAACTTTTGATGTCTCTGCCCAACCATTTATATAATTAATTTTATGATGCCAAAAGAACTTTCTCTTTCAGATATAATAAGTTTAGACAAGTAAATCCTTAAAAAAAACCCCTCCTATATTGAACTCAAACAGAAAAACTCAATTCCCTAAATAGTATGTTGGAGTAAAAGTTAGCTTTGGGGTTTTTGCAACATCTCTCATTTCCTGTGTGAATGCAGAAAAGCCAGTTTCATTCATGTGTGTGGAAAACTCCAGATTAATTTCTCTGGAAAAACACAACATGTGTAAGAACAAAATGTCCTGACTATTGATCCATGACACCAACGGAAGAAACTACTCTGTCTAGCAGACTTGTTCCAGAGAAGATATAAAGCTTATTACGATGGTATCATGAATCTTCGAAACATCCTGCCTCTCTTCAGAGCAACATATATTAACGTGGTCTATCGTGGTCTACAGACCACCTTAACAATGCTGTTAAATCATTCACTGGGTGGCACCCAAGAGCTTACTGACAGAATGGATTGAATTGCAGACACTCTCTAATACACACGTTTAAACAATTTCCTCTGTCTTCAGTGAAATTATGCTAATATTTTAGTTAGGTTTCCTTAAGTCTGGAACTCAAATTAAGCTGTCTGTTTCATTTTTATGATACCACTTGAAATCACTTGCAGACAAGGGGCTGTTGGATCCTGGGATTTATGGTAGCAATGCCACAAAAGGTGAAACACATCTCGGGGAAGAGGAAAGCAATATGTCAGGCCAGTGTTTCTAGTGCAATAAACTTTATGCCAGCATTAAGGGAATAGTTACAAATCAGGTTGATGGTGTTGATTTCGTCGAGAATGAGTATATTTACACTTTCAAGCTTCCCTTTAATAATAGCAAGCATTTTTTTTTTAATTTAATGGGTTTAGTGAAAGCAAATTTGGTCATATTTCAAGGGTGACAAAATCTAGAGTTTTCCCCCACCCTTCTTGCCCACCTTCCTACTTTATTTCCACAGGATGATTCCACAACTCAGTCAATATTTTATTATTTTGCTGAAGTTTTGTGAAGAGGTTATACATTTTGAAATGTTTGATACTATATTATTATGTAATGTGTTTATTTTTACTATTGTTAGCCACCCTGAATCCGCAAGGAGAAGGCGGCCTATAAATAGGATCAGATAGATAGATAGATAGATAGATAGATAGATAGATAGATAGATAGATAGATTAGATAGATAGATAGATAAGATAGATAGATAGATAGATAGATAGAAAGATAGATAGATAGATAGATAGATAGATAGATAGATAGATAGATAGATAGATAGATAGATAGATAGATAGATAGACAGACAGACAGACAGACAGATGTTACAAAAATGTGTTAAGGAAGTAAGAATACAGGCATATATAACATGCAACCTTATTTCATAGAACATTCTTAAATTGAGTTTTGTGGGGGTTCATCTCAATGTTAGATTTGTGATTATCTGGCAAAATTGATTGGCAATAGATTGAGGACAACAGAAATGAAATATTTCTTTATATGATGCATCATTATCCTGTGGAAATGAATTCCACAATATTTAGTGATATGTAACGATTTGGAATAGCTTAGATTAGGATCATTAGAGTATAAATGTATGATCAGGTTGTCAATAGATTCCTACCACCATGTCCCAACTATTTAATCTAATGTTTCTTCCATATGGCAAAAAGATGGCAATACACAAATAATGAAGCATTTCCTCAAATAATGTTATAATTTAATGAAATATTTACATCAACAGGATGAAGTAAGAAAGCAAAATTAATGGAAGACAAGATTAAGAAGGACTTAACCAACAATCTGCTTTAGAAGTAGTTTCTACAGAAATCAAGTGGGTAATTTTATTTGCTTAGTATTCTACAATATTTTTGTACCAAATTATTTGATCGATCCCTTCGTGGTACTTATTTATTAATTTATTAAATTTATCTAATCACCCATCTTATGTGACATAGCCCAGAATAGTTCACAAATTGAACTACTCTAGGCTATTGAGCCTTGGTGGAGCAGTGGTTAGAGTGCAGTACTGCAAGCTGCTTCTGCTGACTGCTGGCTGTAGTTGACCAGTTCAAATCTCACCAGGCTCAAGGTGGACTCAGCCTTCCATCCTTCCAAGGTGGGTAAAATGAGGGATCCAGATTGTTGGGGGCAATATGCTTACTCTCTGTAAACCATTTAGAGAGGGCTGTAAAAGCACTGTGAAGCGGTATATAAGTCTAAGTGCTATTGCTATTGCTAAACAATAAAAAGCATAAAAACATAAAAATCAACTATTTCAATTCTTGTGGGGAAAAAGTCAGGTCTTCAAGATTTGTTTGAAAGGCTAAGTTCTGCCAGATCTTGAGGTAGGATCTAATAACATTCTTATATACTAAAAACAGAATACAGTGATACCTTGTGTTACGAAATTAATTGGTTCCGGGATGAGGTTTGTAAGGTGAAAAGTTTGTAAGATGAAACAATGTTTCCCATAGGAATCAATGGAAAAGTGATTAATGCTTGCAAGCCCAAAATCACCCCTTTTGCCAGCCGAAGCGCCCAATTTTGCATTGCTGGGATTCCCCTGAGGCTCCTCTCCATGGGAAACCCCACCTCCAGACTTCCGTGTTTTTGTGATGCTGCAGGGAAATCCCAGCAGTGCAAAAACAGTGCTTTGCTGGCAACAGAAGTCCGGAGGTGGGGTTTCCCAGCAAGGGGAGCCTCAGCAAAATTGCAGCATCGCAAAAACACGGAAGTCCTTGAAACCCCACCTCTGGACGATTTTGCTGAGGCTCCCCTTGCTGGGAAACCCCACCTCCGGACTTCCGTTGCCAGCAAAGTGCCCGTTTTTGAGCTGCTGGGATTCCCCTGCAGCATCGCAGAAACACGGAAGTCTGGAGGTGGTGTTTCCCATGGAGGAGAGCCTCAGGGGAATTCCAGCAGCGCAAAAACGGGTGCTTCGCTGGCAACAGAAGTCCGAAGGTGGGGCATCCCAGTGGCAGCGGCTTGGGTTTGTAAGGTGAAAATAGCTTGAAGAGGCAAAAAAAATCTTAAACCCCAGGTTTGTATCTTGAAAAGTTTGTATGACAAGGGGTTTGTAAGACGAGGTATCACTGTATAAGTCATTCTTGCTTAACAACCATTGATTCAGCTGCCATTTCAAGATATGACAGCAAATGGTATTTACACCTGATTCCTGAAGTTATGACTTTTTGGTGCCCCTGCGGTTATGTGGTCAAAATATTGTGATATATTTAACTACATCCATCCAGCTATCTATCCACCATAATTGCCCTTTTGGCCAACCTGCACATTTCCTTATCACTATTGGAAGCAGTGGTACCAAAGCTAAAGTAAAAGGCTATGAATTTCAACAGACTCAACTGACCACAATTCTTAATCTTCTACTTCACCACATAGCAACAGAAATTTTGCTCCCACTAATACAACTATTACTGTAATCTGAGGGCTACCTATAAAAAAACAGTGATACTGTACATTGTACAGTAATTTCCTCTAGATAAATTACATTAAAGCTTCATTCATTCATAGGACTGTTACATGGAACAGCACTCAAAGAGATGAATATAAATTATAATATAACTCTAAATTTATTCTAAGTTTAGTTATATGAAACAATTTTAAAGTTACAGAATTACCTTTGTAAATTGTTTCTCTCGTTTTCCTTATATATTTAAGCTGTTTTTATTGATAATTTTAATATTTTAGCATTTCTGGCTTTTTAGTATTTTACTCTTTGTGAGTTTAAGTATTGAGCAATATTTAGAAAATAAAGCAGTGAGATTATATCAGGCCTTGGTCAGAATTATTTTAAGAAAGCATGAAGAATATTTTCCAGCATTTCTTCCAAATGCTTACTGGAAATGTCAACCTGCAAAACAACCTTAAAATAGATGCTACAGGTAGGGGTATGTAAGAATTGTCACAAAGCTGTTTCTTCATCCTGTAGGGTAGACCCTTCCCAAAGTCGTAGCAACTACAAGTGTATATAAAATGAATTGTTTGAAAGTTTCCTCAAATCAAATACTACTGATGTCAAAAATATACATGTTGTATTAGGTAATATGTGGATTAAAAGTGTGTCCCCAGAGTTTGTCCAAATCTGCTTGGACAAGTAGAAAACCTTTCAGAGTTGATTTCTGGATATGTAAGATGAATGATAGGGGAGACAACAAAATGAGTGAAAATTGCCTCATTTCCCATTCCTCTTGTGAATGACTTCAATGAAAACAGGGTCTGTTGGGGAAAATTTAAAGCAAATCTAACTAGATGACCATATTAGGGATTACTTCATATTTCATTTCATTTCATTTATTGGATTTATATGCCGCCCCTCTCCGAAAACTCGGGGCGGCTAACAACAGTCATGAACAATATACAGTAAAAATCCAATACTAAAAACTAACTTAAAACCCCTTAATATATAAAACCAGCATACGTACAAACATACCATACATACAATTGTATCAGCCTAGGGGGAGAAGAAGTCTTAATTCCCCCATGCCTGGCGGCAGAGGTGGGTTTTGAGTAGCTTACGAAAGGCAAGGAGGGTAGGGGCAGTTCTAATCTCTGGGGGGAGTTGGTTCCAGAGGGCCGGGGCCGCCACAGAGAAGGCTCTTCTCCTGGGTCCCGCCAAGTGGCATTGTTTCGTTGACGGGACCCGGAGAAGACCCACTCTGTGGGACCTAACTGGCCGCTGGGATTCGTGCGGCAGAAGGCGGTTCCTGAGATAACAATAAAGGTGGCAAAACGACAATATTTCTCCATCCTTATTTCATCTGCTGACATCCATTCAGGAATGTTGGCATAAGTGCACCAACGTGCCTCCCGTCCCCTGTCCTAATGTTTCTTTATGTCTTACTATCATCATGTATATGAATATTATTATGTCTTACTATAATAATGTATATGAATATTATTATCTATAATATTCTTCTAATTGTTTATTCATGTATATTAATATGATTATTTCTTCACATTCCTACATTATGTACTTGACAAAGTACAAACAAATAAATAAATGTTGTTCAGGGTGACCTGGTCCCAATTGGGTAGGGAAGGCCTCTCTTGCATGAGAGATGACCCCAAGAAAAGCTCTTTGAGTTCTTTAATTGATAGTGTGCAGTAGAAACATAACACATTTTTAAATGGAATTGGTATCTTTTGTTGGCTTCCACAAAGTAAAGGGGATCAATCTATTATCCAAAGCACTGAAGGCAGGACAAGAAGCAATGGACGGAAACTAATCAAGGAGAGAACTAATCTAGAACTAAAGAGAATTTTTCTGACAAGAGAATTAATCAGTGGAATGACTTGCCTTCAGATGTTACGGATGTTCCAACACTGGAGGTTTTTAACAAGAGATTGGACAACCATTTCTCTGAAATAGTATAGGGTTTTTTGATTGGATGATGTTGGGCTAAAAGATGTCCAAACTCCCTTCCAACTCTATTATTCTGTTATTATTTTGTTATGAAATCACACAATACAATATTTCTATGAAGAAATAATGATCAGAAGCTTTCTAATATACAGAGTTCATACTGAGGTGGACACATGTGTGAAAACATTATTTTTTGCAAAATAATAAAAATTACACATGCATAAGTGAAACCAGTTTACTAAATATCATACAACATTTACAGGTCTGAAGTAGTTCACTGAATATTTACAACACAGAGGGAGTAAGGCATATTAATAATTGTTAATCACTTTCCTGAATGCTTACATAAATGGTGCATAGAAACAATAACTATTTGTTTCTGTTACTAGGATCAGAGGCAAGGAACACCCAAAAATTACACTTGAGACACTTCTGAAGAAAACTAATATTCTTCATTAAAAACCAAAATCTGTAGACAGCAATGATAAAAATATGTTTGTATTTAGCCTCTAATTTTTTTCTGTTCATTAAGTTACACACACTGCTTATTGCTCATTATAAAATATAAGTACAGTACGTCATATATAGTCTAATTTTAGTTTTAAAATTGAGAGATTTATTTTCAATTTGAACAAGAACACTTATTTGATTATTGGCAAAGAACTTAAAAAGAGTTGCAAACATGAAAATAGATTTTATCAGTTTTGTAAATGTGAGTCCTGAAGCATTTTGGCAAATGTTTATTAAGCCTTTAAAGTTTTTGGGGAGAAGAGCCCTTGATCCTAAATTATATGTAGCATTCCGTGAGATTCTGGGATCTGTAGAGTACATTCCTCATTTGCTCCCAGAATTATCGCTATGACAACGAACGTCAGTATGATACTGTCTGTACCAGATTTTGCTGTTGCCTTTTTCATTTGATGCTACCCAGTCAATCAATCAGTCAACCAACCAATCATAATGCAGCTGGAAGGGACCTTTGATGTCTTCTAGTCAAATCCCCAGCACAAGCAGGAGACCATAAACCAGTGATGGCGAACCTTTTTTCCTTCAAGTGCCGAAAGTGTGTGCGTGTGCATTATCGCACATACACGAGTGCCCACGCCCATAATTCAATGCCTGGGGAGGGTGAAAACAGCTTATCCACCCCCTGGAGGACCTCTGGAGACCATAAACGTCCTGTTTCCCAACTTCTGGTGGGCCCAGTAGGCTCATGTTTTGCCCTCCCCAGGCTCCAAAGACTTCCCTGGGGCCGGAGGGGACGGTAAAAACACCCTCCCTTGTCCCCCTAGAGGTTCTCTGGAAGCCAAAAACACCATCCCAGGGCCTCTGCGCGAGCCAAAAATCAGCTGGCCAGCACATACATGCACTTTGGAGCTGAGCTAGGGCAACTGTTCGTGTGCCAGTAGATATGGCTCTGCCTGCCACCTGTGGTACCCGTGCCACCAATGCCCTAAACCATTTCATAGAAGTGACAATCCAGTCTCTTCTTAAAAACCTCCAGTAATGAAACACCCACAACTTATGACAGCAAGCTGTTCCATTGGTTAATTTTTCTCACTGCTACGAAGTTTCTCCTTAATTCCAGGTTGCTTCTCTCCTTGATTAGTTTCAATCCATTGTTCTTTTCCTGCGCTCTGGTGCTTTGGAAAATAAATCGACCCCCTCCTTGTTGTGGCAACCTCTCAAATAGTGATGCTATCATGTCCCCTGTAGTTCTTATTTTCGCTAGATCAGCCAAACCCAAATACTGCAACCGTCCTTCATATGTTTTGTCACTGGGATTTTTATCATCTTAGCTATTCTTATTTGCACTTTTACCAAAGTCTCAACATCAACATAGAGCCGGGGTGGCGCAGCAGGTAGAGTGCTGTACTGCAGGCCACTGAAGCTGACTGTAGATCTGAAGGTCAGCGGTTCAAATCTCTTCACCGGCTCAAGGTTGACTCAGCCTTCCATCCTTCCGAGGTGGGTAAAATGAGGACCCGGATTGTGGGGGCAATATGTTGGCTCTGTTAAAAAGTGCTATTGCTAACATGTTGTAAGCCGCCCTGAGTCTAAGGAGAAGGGTGGCATAAAAATTGAATAAATAAATAAATAAATAAATAAATAAATAATAAATAAATAAATAAATAAATAAATAAATAAATAAATAAATAAATAAATAAATAAAATAAATAAATAAAATCTTCTTTTGTAAAGTGGCAACCAAAACTGAATGCAGGATTCTAGGGTTACAGTTGAGCTTAACCTTATTCTTCTCTCTCAAGCAAGAAGTCAGAGAAAATTGTATAACAATGCATTGAGAACTACCTTTTGTAGTATAAATAGGCATAAAAACATTAATAATTTTATTTCACGGTGTATGAATTAATACATTGTTCCAAACAAATATCAGTAAGTTATTCTTAATGATGAACTTTGCACTGAAAACCTTGATAGTCACAGAAACAGTTTTCTTGTCATTTATTTATTTATTAGATTTGTGTGCCGCCCCTCTCCTAAGACTCGGGACTTGATGAGGAGTGAAATGTACTTGTCTTTTTTCAAGGATGACTAAGCACTTCTGTTAATTGCAACATATTGCTTACTAATTCATGATAAATTGATGAATGTGTAATTTCATTATGCTGTTTTGCAGTACTTGACCTCTACACGATCCATTCGTGCTCTTGTTTCACTTTCCCCTTAGGTGATACCCATTTTGTTATATTCTTCGCCTTGGCCACTCCTATTTTTTAAAAATCCAGACCTTATCACATTATTTCAAATTGAAATTGTCTTCAGATTGCCCAATATTGGCCATAAGTATTTTAATTCCAGCGTTCCTGAATTTGAAATAAATAACATAAACGTAAAATATGTATCAAATAAATGAAATCAAACTGTCATTGATCTTAATTATATTGATCTCCGTATTTTTACAAAAGCATTGTTGAAATAAATTTATTTATTTATTTGTTTGTTTGTTTGTTCGTCCGTCCGTCCGTCCGTCCGTCCGTCCGTCCGTCCATCCATTCATTCGGTTGGTTGGTTAGTTAGTTAGTTAGATAGTTAGTTAGTTAGTTAGTTAGTTAGTTAGTTATTAGATTTGTATGCCGCCCCTCTCTGAGGACTTGGAGCGGCTCCCAACAATTGAGTGAAAGATACTGTAAGATCTTGATAGTTGAACAGTAACAATGGAAATGTTTCCAAAAGTTGATTTGCTTAATCTTGTAATTACATAACATCAGTCAGTAATATATTGGAATTAAATCTGTTTAAAACGAATTGCTTAAGGACGAGTCATGTTAAGTATACTTTATTTATTATTTTTTTTATTTTTGCAGTTTGGAATAGGCCATTGTCAGTGCCATGGCATTTATTTCAGGGTTTCCATAGAAGAAACTGTATAGAAAACTGGAACCACTGACGCAATACCATTAAAAATATTATCCACTTTAGATCTACTTAAATCTGTCGTATTCTGCCAACAGAGTGCAGAAAGAACAGCTAGGAAATGTAAACACTTCTGCAGAACATTTATATTATTCTAAATAGCTCTTCAGGATGGAGTCTGCAATGTGCAGCTTCCATTTAAGTTTAATAGCTGGTTCTAGCTGGATTTTGGAAAATTTTTATAAAAACAATAAAGTATTTTTTGCAGTTGCATTAAGTAAATCAGATATTTCAATTAACCTTTTTAAACTCATTATTTATTTCAGATTTGGAAGACATTTTCAGATCCAGCTCTTTTAGGTATTTTATTTGATATTAGTGGTTCTTTTTAATTACACAGTGTTGCATTGTGCAATATACAACCATGATGCTGAATTTGTCTTGTACCTCTGGCAATTTTTAAATTGGAAATAGAGCACCACTTCAGGTTTATAATGAATTATGGAGATCAAGCAAAACTTTTGATGGCATTAATGTGTTTGAAATTAAATAGTGGGTAAAAATTGGGAATATTTAAGTTGGAGCTTATCTCAGAATCAGTACTTCTTTAGAAAGTATAACAAAATTATTTGCTATTATTAACAGTGGAAGAAAACAGAGCTTAAAATAATTTAAATTATGAAGTCTTTTCTGTTATACAGTTTCTATTTAATTGTGTTCATCATGAAAATGTGATACTATATAGCAACTATTCAAAATGAAATGCAGCATTTACATTAAAGCTGATTTATATTTAAATATTTATATTGCTTTTTGTTTATCATATCTGTATATAAATTCATTAAAGAACTTTAAATGGATACTGCTGTATTTTTGAAGAAACACAGGTTGAGAAAATATAAAAATGTCAGATTCTAAAATCAACATGTATATTCCAACATTATATTAGCTGTTGATTTTTAATCTCTAGCTATAAGCCAAATTCCACAGAATTATACCTGTCTGGAGGGTCTGTTGCATGTGATACTTGATAAAGTTAGTTGGGGGAAAGATCAAAAGCAACATGAGAAAATATTATTTTACTGAAAGAGTGGTAGATCCTTGGAACAAACTTCCAGCAGACGTGGTTGGTAAATCCACAGTAGCGGAATTTAAACATGCCTGGGATAAACATATGTCCATCCTAAGATAAAATACAAAAAATAGTATAAGGGCAGACTAGATGGATCATGACATGAGGTCTTTTTCTGCCGTCAGTCTTCTATGTTTCTATGTTTCTAAGATGTCTATTTTTTTTGTGGCATATCCAGTGAAGGGCTGCAATTTTGTTTTACTATCAACCATGTGGGCATGATTTATTTTGTGGGTGTGGTTTGCGGCAATGTGACCAGGTGGGATTGGCTTGATGATCATGTAACTGGGGTGGGTTAAAGGTCATGTGACTGGCTTAAAGTTGGCCAACATGACATCACTCACATCAAGGTTTTGGGTTAGGGTTAGGGTTAGACCTCAAAATATATATCACTTCTCAGTTTCTATCAGAAGAGCTCCAAAACCATTTTAAGTTGATTCCAGAAGGCAGAAAAGGCAAAAGACAGAAAAGTTCAGAGCTAATGTGATCTTTAATAGCTGATGGGCCTTTAAATGGTAGACCTAAGAGACCTCCATTTCCTGCAACTCCATTTCCTGGGGAAGCGCCACCTGCTTCTCCTGATGAAACTAAGCCAGTCTAGCCAATTCTAATGGTCAAATGCTGTCTTGAATATAACATATGGTTTTATAGGGGTTTTATGACTTTTTATCTCCAATTCTTCATTCTCCTCAGGTATTTCTCTTCGGGCTATTATCCCCTGACTTATCTCCTCAGGTGACACTCCTCCACTCATTTGCCCTGAACAATATGTCACCAGCATCTTTGTCCTGCGCCCTTCGACATACTATTTCACAGAGAGAGGGTCCGTCTTGGGTGTTCCACTTCCCCAGCCAGTTAGTCCCCAACTAATCAGCTAGGAGGGCCTACTGTATGCCCCTCCACCAATACAAATCTAGCTAAAGGAGAGAGGAAATGATATTTCTGAGTTTTCTGGGTAAAATAATTTGCCAAAATGGACAATATACCAGAGTCCTCGGAGAGGGGTGGCATACAAATCTAATAATAATAAATAAAATGCCTGCCTGCCTGCCTGCCTCCCTCTCTCCCTGCCGCCTATCCCTCTCCCCCAATACAGAAAGGAATAGTTCGTGTACTTGGAAGGAAGTCTCACCAGGCTTTCCATTTCTGTGCCTGGATTCTCCTCAAAGTGGAGAAAATGTGCCTTTCAGTGAGGCAGGCAATTGAGATCACTAGGATATCACATCTTTTCTCCACTTTGAGGAGAATCCCAGCACATGGTGGGGGGAAGGGGAGGTTGGAGTGATGGAGAGAGAAAGAGCGCACAAGGCATTTTGGCAAATTATTTTATGCCTCTCTCCTCTCGCTGGATTTATATTAATTGTCCTCTAAATAATTCTTACTTCTGAGTAAACCAACTCCAAACCTAGCATTGAATTTAGTAAGACTTACTTCTGAATAAACCAAGTGTTTCTCCCTCCCCACACACATAGCCTGGTCTCAGCAAAAGATTGCTAGGATATCACTTCCTCTCTCCTTTCACTGGATTTGTATGGGGGGGGGGGAGAGTAGGATTTTCTAGCTGATTGTTTGGGGGCTGACTGGCTAGGGAGGTGGAACACCCAGGATGCTCTTTCTGTTAAATATTCGTGTCGAAGGGTGTGGGCTGCAGATGCTGATGACCTATTGCCCAGGACAAATGGGTGGAGGCATGTCACCTGAGGAGATAAGTCGGTGGATAATCGCCCCAGGAAAATACCTGAGGAGACTGAGGAGTCGGAAATGAAATATCCCATTATAGGTTAACACTTGCAAATTAAATTGCATTCAGAAGGCTGTAAGAAACTAATGTAAGGCATATAATGCATATGCAATTTGTTCCCTCTGGCAAGTTCTGGATGCTACCCAAAGTATTACATGTTGTACCAGTTGAAGCTTCCAAGTACCGGTACTCTTTTAATGCAGTCCCATAGAGAGCATGTTGCAGTTGTCTAAGTCAGTGTTTCCCAATCTTGGCAACTTGAAGATATTTGGACTTCAACTCCCAGAATTCCGCAGCCAGCATTCGCTGGCTGGGGAATTCTGGGAGTTGAAGTCCAAATATCTTCAAGTTGCCAAAGTTGGGAAACACTGGTCTAAGTACATAATTTAGCAAAGCTCAGTCCTCTCATATCAGACAGGTTCACAACTGAGGGACCAGATACAAATAAATACTATCTGATTTAAAAAATATCAAATGGTATATTTATGTCTAGATTATCCATTCCCCAGCTCCAGTGACAAGATGTCTTTTTGTTAAGTATTAACTCATTTATCCCTTTTCCTGTGAGAGGTAACAGATGGAAGCATAAAAAATGTTACAAGGAAATGATATTCTATATTCCAAATGAAAAGAATGGAATTTAGAAATCAGACTCTCAGGGCTATTCCAGGTCATTTTGCTGCCTGGGATAGAAAAATCCATGTCAAGCTGTGTAGTTTCCCTAAGGCCAGTCAAGTTATTTTAACACCTGAGGCAAATATCTCACAAGAACCTCTCCTTTTTCCTTGCAGTAAAAATATAATAATATAACATAAACACTTTGCTCCTGTTTCATAATATGTAATATAGATTACCCAGTTAACAATGGAATTTCTCTTTTGCTTGTCAATCACAAACTTTTATTTCACTCTAGTTCAAAAATTACTCCAGAAGTATGAAGTAGCAGACAAAACAATGAGACACTAATTACTCCAGCAAATTACTCGAGAATCCCCAAACTATTATCCCTCAAAAGTGTTGAGGCTACAAGATAATTTAGCTAAAGGAATTATGAGATATTTTTTACTAGATTAGAGATGCAATTTAAACAAAATCATGAAAATCCTATAAAGGATGCAAATAAGAAGGTAAGATGCTTGTATTTCCTCTAGTTCATCTGAATGTTTAAGTATGTCCAGTAATGATTTTTTAAAATCCTGAATATTTGTATTTTATTTGCCTGCTTTACCGGGGGTGGGGGGTAGGTGTTTGTCCAAAGGTTAGGGCCAATTTTATACCCTGGTCAATTATTTACGAGACAACATGATGACCAAAAGAACTTCTACTTGCTAGGGAATCACTGAAACCATTAGAGTCATCTTAACACCATGATAAACAATATACACAGGTGACCTTTTAGTATTATTGCCAAGCTAGATTTATAGGTAACTTACGATCTTTCTTTTCAAGTGTAAAAAAAAAAAATCAAAGATGTTCAGCTTGAGAAACTTTTAGTAGACACACTATCCTGAGGTCTGGTGGTCTCATAAATAAAGTTACTTTTTGAAAAACAGAGAATGGAACATCTCTCACATGTTTTTATCTGGTGAAATCCATTTGGCACCCATAGGAGCACTTTCCTTTGCTTCAGTTCATTGCTATTTCAGTATTAAGCATTTCTTTTTAAAATTATATAGCATCCTTCAGGATCAGGTTTTACTTACAAGGTATCCAGATATCAGTGAAATACTTAAATGTTCATTCCTTCAATGTTCAGGTTTTGTAATACATATGTAGTATGTTTAAATATATTTATTTATATTTACAAATATGTTAATATGATAGTACTAATTATAACTGTGCGCACTTCAAAAATTATTCAAAAGAAGTTTTCTAAATCCGATATGGAAATAACATCTCTACTATTCATTTGTTATCCCCTATTTTATTGTTGTAAGCTACCAAGAGTCGCCCCACAGAGAGACGAGCAGTAAATATATTTAAAAAATAAAATAATATTAGAATTAGATTAGAATTGCCACCACCCTCCTCGCCTTTTGTAAGCTCCTTAAAACCCACCTATGCCATCAGGCATGGGGGAACTGATATATTCTTTCCCCCTAGGCCTCTACAATGTATGCATGGTATGTTTGTATGTATGTATGGTTTTATAAATAAGGGTTTTTTAGTTGTTTTAGTATTGGATTGTTACTTGCTGTTTTTATCACTGTTGTTAGCCGTCCCGAGTCCACGGAGAGGGGCAGCATACAAATCCAATAAATAAATAAATAAAAATCTAAACACTATATTTTTCAGTTTACAAGTGAGGCTGGAAAATGCTACTTTAATAGGACTATTTTAAAAATCACATTAATATTAAAAAGCCAATTCCTTCAATTTATCTTTGGAAGCATGTAAAGCTTCCTGGTTCCTTGTTTTTTCTTCAGAATATATATACAGTGTTCCCTCGCTTTTCGTGGGGGATGCGTTCCGAGACCGCCCGCGAAAGTTGAATTTCCGCGAAGTAGAGATGCGGAAGTAAATACACTATTTTTGGCTATGAACAATATCACAAACCTTCCCTTAACACTTTAAACCCCTAAATTGCAATTTTCCATTCCGTTAGCAACCATTTAGATGATTACTCACCATGTTTATTTATTAAAGTTTATAATATTTATTAAATATTATTAAATATTGTTAAAAGTATAGTATAAAATATTTATTAAAAGCAGACGAAAGCTTGGCGATGACATATGATGTCATCGGGTGGGAAAAACTGTGGTATAGGGAAAAAACCCGCGAAGTATGTTTTAATTAATATTTTTGAAAAACCGTGGTATAGATTTTTCACGAAGTTCGAACCCACGAAAATCGAGGGAACACTGTATATTTGAAAAAATACATTAGTTTTCAGAGTATAAGACATAATTTTCTCCCAGAAAAAGTTGGTGAAAATGTAAGTGTTTCATATAGACCAAATACAGTGTTTTTGGTCTCCCAAACCTTCTGTGCATCATGTTTTCACCCTTCTAAGCCCCCAATGATCCGCAAAGCCTGTTTTAACCAAAAATGGGCTTTTGGCAAAAACAGCCCATGTAGTGCTTCTGGGGGCCTGGGAAGGTGAAAATGCAATGGCCAGAGGGCTGGGAAAATGGGCCTTTCTTGTGTGTGAAAATGGACCACATGGAGCATTGCAGAGTGCTTCTGGTAGCCGGGAAGGGCAAAAACATGACATTTGGAGTCCAAAAACATGTTTTTCTTGTTTTCCTCCTGTAAATTTAGGTACATCTTATAAACCAGTGCATCTTATAGTACAAAAAAATATATATTATATGCTACTATTCTAAAATGCAGTAGTTTCCCTTTCTATTTAAAATAATATTCTAGTGGTTGTTTTGAACGGGGTGAATGATACTGTAGTTGCAATTTTAGAACAGGTAATTCTTGTTTAGCATCTACAATTGAGAATCTAACTTGGTCATTAAGTGAAGCAGTTGCCAGGGGAAACTACATGATTTTACAGTTTATACACCCTATTTTTTAAAGAGTATGGGGCAATATAGAAAACTCGAAGCAAGTTAGTCTAATAAAGTTCTGCAAAAAAATGGTTGAAATTATTATTAAAGAGTAAGAATGACCTATGTAAAAAGAAGCAATATGATTTTTATTATGTTAACACATCTCAACCTTTTACATTTGTTTGTGGCTGTCAATAAACTGGTAGACAAGAGTGGCTCAACAGACACTGCACAGCTGGATTTTCAAAAAGCCTTGATCAAGTCAACCAATGGACAACAAACAAGAAATAAAGAGTAGAAGGAAATTGCAATTTTCAAGTGATAATATTTGAAAAATGAGATCTCATACTTCTTTTCTACTTGTATATAAATTACCTGGGATCAAGGCTAAGTAGTAAAGTAGCTAGATTTGCTGTTTAGGAGATTTTTAAAAAGGAACTGTACAGCGGTCTTACTGAATAATAGGCTTCAAGATAGCAAATATTATTTACTATAAATAATTTACAGTGGTACCTCAAGATACGAACCTAATTGGTTCCAGGGGGAGGTTCGTAACATGAAAGGTTCGTAAGACGAAACATTGTTTCCCATAGGAAACAATGTAAAGTCAATTAATCCGTGCAACAAAAAAACCCCGCAAAAACCCGCTGCCGCCCGGCTGTCACCTTTTAAAACAGCCCGGGGGCTGTTTTAAAAGGTGACAGCCGGGCGGGGGGGCTTCCCAGCAGCCTCCCGAACCCCGAACCCGGAAGTTCGGCAAAAGTTCGGGGTACGGGACGCTCCGGGCCGCATTCGCCTTCCTCCGCCACCACCAGCATCCAGCTCTTCCTCCGCTTCTCCCTTCTCTACAAAATGACAGCCGGACAGAGGCTGGCGGCGGCGGGGGTGCGTGGAAGAGGTCCTCCCGTATTCCTCCCCCCTCCAAGCCACATTCGCCTTTCTCCGCCACCACCAGCATCCAGCTCTTCCTCCGCTTCTCGCTTCTCTACAAAATGACAGCCGGGCGGCGGCCTGGAAGCTGGGAGGGGGCGGAATATGGGAGGAGAGAGGCAGCCTCCATGCTTTTCTTTCGGCGGAGCGAGAAGCAGAGGAGGAGCTGGATGCTGGTGGTGGCAGAGGAAGGCGAATGCGGTTTGGAAGCTGGGAGGGGGGCGGAACGTCTTTGGCCACTTAGCTCCTCCGCCAAAAGAAAAGCATGGAGGCTGCCTCTCTCCTCCCATATTCCGCCCCCCTCCCAGCTTCCAAGCCGCATTCGCCTTCCTCCGCCACCACCAGCATCCAGCTCTTCCTCCGCTTCTCCCTTCTCTACAAAATGACAGCCGGGCGGCGGCGCGGAGGCTGGCGGCGGCGGCGATGTGTGGAAGAGGTCCGTGGGAGAACTGGGGGGAGCCACAGCCACCACCCCGTGGAAGGGACCTGGCTGGAAAGCTCCCGAAGGTGATCTTTGCGGGGGCCCCCAGGAGAGCAAGCAGCAGGCGCCGCCTCCAGCCTCCGCCCAGCTGTCATCTTGTAAAGAAGCAAGAAGAGGAGGAGCTGGATGCCGCTGGTGGTGGAGGAAGGCGAATGTGGCTGGGGGAAAGGCAGGCGGTCCAGCGCTTCACCTGCCTCCCAGCCAAAAGGCAAAGCCGCGCAGCTGCACAGCCGCCGAAGACCTGCCTCCTGCCAGCCCCTGCTCTTCTGCCGACCACAGGCGATGGGTGGGACAGAAGGGCGGGGTTAAGCCTCCTTTGGCGGCTGTGGAGCTGTACGGCTTTGCCTTTTGGCTGGGAGGGCAGGCAAAGCGCCGGAACTCCTGCCTTTCCCCCAGCCAAAACCCCAAATGTCTCCGCCGCAGGAGGCACCCTCGCCCCTCGCCCGTGGCCGGCAGAAGGCTGTTTTAAAAGGTGACCGCCGGGCTGGGGGAATTCCCAGCACCCCCCAACCCCGAACCTGGAAGTTCGGCAAAAGTTCGGGGTTCAGGAGGTTGCTGGGAAGCCCCCCAGCCTGGCTGTCACCTTTTAAAATAGCCGCGCGGCTTCCCAGGAGCCTCCGAATGCCGAACGCGGAAGTTCGGGTTTGGCGTTCGGCTTCGGGAGGCTCCTAGAAAGCCGCGCGGCTATTTTAAAAGGTGACAGCCGGGCTGGGGGGCTTCCCAGCAACCTCCTGAACCCCGAACTTTTGCCGAACTTCCAGGTTCGGGGTTGGGGGGTGCTGGGAAGCCCCCCAGCCCGGCGGTCACCTTTTAAAACAGCCGGGCGGCTTCCCAGGAGCCTCCGAACGCCGAACCCGGAAGTTCGGGTTTGGCATTTGTAACTCGAAAAACGTTCGTAAGAAGAGGCAAATTTTTTCTGAACCCCGGGTTCGTATCACGAGTTGTTCGTAAGACGAGGGGTTCGTATCTTGAGGTACCACTGTATAAGCTGATGCAGGTTAATACAAAAAGTTTGTACTTACATAGTAATGAAACTCTGGCTGGCTCTGGCTAAGTAAGCAACTTGCAGTCATAGTAAAAAAACTTGATGGGAACACCCATATGGATTGCAGCTGCTATAAAACAAAAGGACCAAATTTCATGCTTAGAATTATTAGGAAAGTAATTTAAAATAAGACTCCTAATGTAATAATGCTTTAACACACATCTGCACTGAGGCCAAAAGAGATTATTACTTTCATTAACTCTCGCTATATCTTTAAAAGCATGTTGTAATTCTTGAAAAAGTCAACCAAAATTATTGGTGGAGGTTGGAACAGCTCTCCTTGGGAAAAGACTACAGCAATTGTGCTGTTTTGGTTGGAACAAAAAAGATATATTAGAGATCAATAAAGTTGTGCATGGCATTATATACTGTTTTTATTGCTGTTGTTAGCCACCCCGAGTCTGTGGAGAGGGGCGGCATTCAAATCAAATCAAATCAAATCAAATCAAATCAAATCAAATCAAATCAAATCAAATCAAATCAAATCAAATCAAATCAAATCAAATCAAATCAAATCAAATCAAATCATAAATAATAAATACATAAATACATAAATAAACAAACGAACAAACGAACAAACAAATAAATAACATGGGGATGTCTCAAAGTTGCTTTTTTCAAAAAGGAACTGGACTTTCCTGTTTTTCTTTGAAAGACGTTTCACTTCTCATCCAAGAAGCTACTTCAGCTCTGACTAGATAGTGAAGAAGGTTTTTGGTTAAGAAATGAAATATCTTCAAAGAAAAACAAGAAAGTCCAGTTGCCTCTTGAAAAGGCACTTTTGGGACGACCAGGACCTGGATGACTAAGACTCTCCTTCAATATAATGTGGACAAACACTAACAGAATTTAACATCCTCTCCTGAAATTACATATAAAGAATCTGGCTCCCACACCCACATAATCCAAAGAGAGGGTTTTTTGGTCTTTTCTTTGACCCTGTAATCCCTTTTTATTGGGGTGGAGTCAAGGAGACTGAATGGAGTTGAGCATTTGCTGGCAGGATGCGCTAGAACAGTGATGGCGAACCTATTTTTCCTCGTGTGTCGAAAGGACATGTGTGTGCGTTATCGCTCATGCGTGAGTACCCACACTCATAATTCAATGCCTTGGGAGGGTGAAAACAGCTGCCCCTACTGCCCGGAGTCCCTCTCCAGAAATGGACTCTTTCCCCACTTCTGGTGGGCCCAGTAAGCTTGTATTTCACCCTTCTCAGGCTCCAAAGGCTTCCCTGGAACCGGGGGAGGGTATAAATGTCCTCCCCCATTCCCCCAGAGGCTCTCTGGAAGCTAAAAATGCCCTCCCAGAGCCTCTATGGGAGCCAAAAATCAGCTAGCCAGCACACACATGCATGTTGGAGCTGAGCTAGGGCAACAGCTGATGTGCTAGAATATATGGCTCCATGTGCCACCTATGGCACCCGTGCCATAGGTTTACCATCACTGCCGAAGAATTTTTGTGATATCTTTTTTTAAAACAAGTACAGTTTCTGTACAAGTTTGCAGAATAAGAATATTAGCATTAGATTCTATACATTTACTTTGAAATAATTTCTCTCAGGTTTAGAGTACTTTTATCTGCTTTATAGATGCAGAGAAGTATATAGGCCTTGCTCTGTAGGACACAAAATTGTATTAAACCATAAAGATAGTAGAGAAAGGAAAGGTGTTGATTAGTATCTTTCACTTTATTGAAGAGCAACCTTTTCAAGTGATTCAGTTGTAATGTTTTCTTGGCAAGGAATTCCTTTTATTAAAATAAATTGGTAAATGGGTATGATGGAAAATATTAAATTTAAAAATAAATTCTAGGTATCAGTAAAACTCAGCCTGGTTATAAATAAATTACTGCAGTATATAGATCTTTGACACAATTCTGTTAGCATAAATCAAGCCCCATCTAGAAGTATATCTGCAGCTTTCTTGACACAATAGTGATTAAATCGCTAATAAAAACAACCTTTAGTTTTATGTAGTAATGCCTGGTTGGTGCTATAAATCATTAGTGTGGAAATGTTACAACTGGGTTTCATGCACAAGGCAGCATTCCTGGATAAGTTCTGCAGAGGTTAAGCACCTGCACCTGTATGTCATATGTATACAGAGCAAAAGACTGGATATGTATAGATGAGGAATGATAGATCATAGGAATTATCCTACCTCTACAGTAAATAAAAGTAGTCCTTTCAACAAGCTTTTCAGCAAAGATACACATTATGTATTTTCCCCATTTAATATCTTAACAGAGTAATTGACAAAGACATTGCCCTGTATAGTGTTCCATTTACACATCTTGTGAGGGTTTCCAAACTTGACTAGATTAGTAAATCCTGAAGTTCATTCTGCTGATGCCAGCAATTTCTTCATCATTTTTATTTTGTTTTTGTCTCTGTTGTAGTTTGAGGGCTGAAGCATTTACTATATAAGAAAGTGATAGCCAGATAAGTTTAGAACAGAACACTCTTCAAAAACCACATGTTTACCATATGGGTGTAAGAGTTTTGAAAAGCACAGTCCCTAGTTAATCCCAAAATGAAACTAGAAAGGTTGAGTAATGTCTGTGCTTTCAAATGTTTTTCTGCTAATTCAGGAAAATATGCTACAGGACTATGATGGTGTAGATGTTAGAGAATAACACTGACATATCAGTCCTGCTGCTACCTCTGGTTTACATTACACACATCAAAGCAATCTGTTTTATCTTTTTATTTGTTATTCAAAATAGAATTCCCAGAAACTGATGGAAGGAACTCCAGTAGATTCTACAATGTACATTTTAGAGCTGTTAACATTAAATGTTTTGTTGATTTCCCCGGAGATTATTTTTCCTCAACTAGATTTTCGTGAAACTTTTTCCAAAACACAATAATTATTCATCTTATTTAAATATATATAGTCTTTCTATTTGTAACATTCTACATTAACCAGAGCTTTTAAAAATACAGTATAATAGCACTGCTTTAAAATACTATATGTTTGTTAAATGTGTTCCTGAGATTTAATTAAACTTTATTTTATATGTACTTTATTATGAGTTACTTACCACATTCTTTTTAGAGATAAAATTCAATTAAGTTTAAGTGATGTTAAGATCTGTAAAATTATATTTCTTTCCATAAAGTAGAGTACAGTATACCGATATGTTGTTGAGGATTAAATTACTATAGCTACTAGAACAGTGATGGTGAACATTTTTCCCTCAGTTGCATGCGCCCACACCCATAATTCAATGCTCCCATGTGCCCCATGCCCACAATGTGCACATGACCCCCATGTGCTGCCATGTCCCTGTGCAGGCGGTCATGCTCCCCCCTCCCCCCTCCCCCCTTCCCCATTTCCTGACTTCCGATGGGATCGGTAGGTCTGTTTTTCACCATCCCCAGGCTCCAGAGGCTTTCCTGGAGCCTGGGAGGGCGAAAATGCTCCCTGCACTCCGGAGGCCCTCTGGAGGCCGGAAATCGTACCATTTCCTGACTTCCAGCGGGCCCAGTAATGGGGGGGGGAGGTTTCTTCTTGATTTGAACCAGTTCTATAGAACCGGTATCAAACCGCTGGTGACATTATAGAGCCAGTTCTGCCAGTGTAGGTCCATGGGGGGATTTTTATTTATTTTTAGCTTTTTTTTTTCTTCTGCACAGTTTTTATCTCTGAGTATACATCACTGTGCATTCACCACCGTCTTGTTTTTGGCTTGTTTTGCAGTGCAGAAGCAAACTGGAAGTGAAATAAGTTAGAACCCACTCCTGCCCGGTAGGCCTATTTTTTGCCCTCCCCAGGCTCCAGGGCTTCCCTGACTTCTGGTGGGCCTGGTAGGTCCATTTTTCACACTCCCCAAGCCCGAGAAACTTTACAGAGCATCCACACAAGCCAAAAATCAGCTGGACAGCGCGCACACGTGCGCTGGAACTGAGCTAGCGCAATGCCTCATGTGTCAGCAAATATGGTTCTGTGTGCCACCTGTGGCACATGTACCATAGGTACACCATCACAGTACTAGAATATAGATATATACCCAGGCAACTAACCCCACACTCAGTTGTATTAATTTATAACTTGTTGCATAATGCAGCATCTGAAAGCAAGCAACCAGGCTCAAAAGCATAGAAAATTACACATTGCACATGGTCTTTGTTCATGCTACTACAGTGATCCCCCGCTCGTTGCGAGGGTTCCGTTCCAGGAGCCCCCGCAACGAGCGGGTTTTCGCGAAGTAGCGATGCGGAAGTAAAAACACCATCTGCGCATGTGCAGATGGTGTTTTTACTCCCACAGCGCTAGCGAGGAGCCGAAGATTGGGGGCGGCGCGGCTGTTTGCCGCCGGCATGGGGGGCTTCCTAGCAGCCCCCCAAACCCGGGTTGGGGGTCCGGGGGGCGCTGTCTCTCGGCGCTTTCGAGCTGAGTCCGGGAGCGAATTCGCTCCCGGACTCGGCTCGAAAGCGCCGAGAGACAGCGTGGACAGGCCCGTTCCTTGGCGCTGTCTCTCGGCGCTTTCGAGCCGAGTCCGGGAGCGAACTCGCTCCCAGACTCAGCTCGAAAGCGCCGAGAGACAGCGTGGACAGGCCCGTTCCTTGGCGCTGTCTCTCGGCGCTTTCGCTCCTCGAAAGCGCCGAGAGACAGCGTGGACAGGCCCGTTCCTTGGCGCTGTCTCTCGGCGCTTTCGCTCCTCGAAAGCGCCGAGAGACAGCGTGGACAGGCCCGTTCCTTGGCGCTGTCTCTCGGCGCTTTCGCTCCTCGAAAGCGCCGAGAGACAGCGTGGACAGGCCCGTTCCTTGGCGCTGTCTCTCGGCGCTTTCGCTCCTCGAAAGCGCCGAGAGACAGCGTGGACAGGCCGGTTCCTTGGCGCTGTCTCTCGGCGCTTTCGCTCCTCGAAAGAGCCGAGAGACAGCGTGGACAGGCCCGTTCCTTGGCGCTGTCTCTCGGCGCTTTCGCTCCTCGAAAGAGCCGAGAGACAGCGTGGACAGGCCCGTTCCTTGGCGCTGTCTCTCGGCGCTTTCGCTCCTCGAAAGAGCCGAGAGACAGCGTGGACAGGCCCGTTCCTTGGCGCTGTCTCTCGGCGCTTTCGCTCCTCGAAAGAGCCGAGAGACAGTGTGGACAGGCCCGTTCCTTGGCGCTGTCTCTCGGCGCTTTCGAGCTGAGTCCGGGAGCGAATTCGCTTCAGGACTCAGCTCGAAAGCGGCGAGAATGAACGGCGTGGGCGGGCGAAGGGCGGGCGGCAGCGAGGAGTTTGTGTGGGCGGTGGGGAAACTCCTCGCTGACGCCAGCAAGAGGGGGAAGACCCAGGAAAGCCACCCAGCAGCTGATCTCCCGGTTGCCATCTACGCATGCGTGCCCATAGAAAAAAACGCACGCAGGCGTAGATGGTATTTTGACTTCCGGGTTGAAAAATCGCGAAGTACCCTGTTCACAATGGTTGGGGACGCAATAAACGGGGGATCACTGTATATTTAAAGCAATACTCCATTTGAAAACAATCTAGTCCAAATCTAGTATGGTTAATTGAAGAGGGAAAAAATGTTGAGAGCTGTTCTTGCAGCTGGTCATAAAATGTTAGCATCTAGGACTGCAGAAGGCATAGTACATTGTTCCCAAAGTGTATCAGTATGTGGGCACAGAAATTACATATTTCTATAACTTTTGGTTATTAATGACATGCTGCATTTGTTGCTTCCTAATATGCAATACAATTAGCAACAGTTGCAACTCCAATCTTAAATGTTAAAGTTGCAAAGCAAAATATTCTATCATCATGATGGACTTAATGACACCATTTTCCCTGTAATAGTTAATCAAAACATCACATGATTACAAGTTATGATTTAGCTTCCATTTTATCTTCCAAATTCTTTTGTAAATATAGCTAATGGTTCATTGATTGCTCTAAAATGAAATGAATAATTTGAATATTTTCTCTGATTCACTCTTCTTGAACAGTGAAGGAGTGCAGGCTGATTACTGATATTTAGATTCTATAGAATAAAACTGTAAACTAATTTGACAAATTTACTTCTATATATTATTTGCTATGCTTCTGACACTTAAGGTGTGACAAATATGAAGACATTTAAGTCTTGGGGATCACATGTAATGCATAATGCAAATAGCAGATATCTATATATGTTTACCTCTATCTAGCTACAGTATCTGCCTGCCTGCCTGCCTGCCTGCCTGCCTGCCTGCCTGCCTGCCTGCCTGCCTGCCTGCCTGCCTGCCTGCCTGCCTGCCTGCCTGCCTATCTATCTATCTATCTATCTATCTATCTATCTATCTATCTATCTATCTATCTATCTATCTATCTATATACCTAGTAGATTCATACAACATGCTAAATAAGATTTGTTTTAATCACAACTAAAATGATTAACATATTTCCTGAAAATTAGCATAATTGATTTGGTTTCTGCAGAAGCAACAAATTACATTTAGATTTCTGTAATGTTTATTCTATTGTAATACTGTTGAATCAATATATACCTACCTTATATACCATGAACACTTATGACATAAAATGTTTAATTGGTTTTAGACTCTAGTCAAAGTTAAGTCAAGTCACCAATATTATGTTTAAGGAGTGTATTCCTTATGTATAAGTATCTTTAAAGTAAAAATGAAACTGTTTCCTAGACTGCTGCCTGTGTTTTTCACTCCAACCACTTGGGGAAATCAGACTGTAGCTAAGAGTTGTGTCTTTCATGCAGAAATAAGGAAATAGTTATTCTGTAAATTATTTCTTATAGAAAGTTTTCTAGTTTTACTTGGACATTAGGAGTATCACAAGGTGCTGCCTCAGAAATAAATTATCCTCTATATACTAAATATCCAGGAAGAAGGGGGTGGGGATTGATAAATGGGAGTCCAGGGATTTGCTAAGTAAGGTTCATACAACACAAAATTTATGATCATGTGCTTTTGGACTTCAACATGATTAATACAGCTAATTCTCAAAAGAATAAGAGCTGTTTTAGCCCAGGAGGGAACTGAATGCTATTGTTGATAGAAGGAGATAACATCAAAGTGGTCCACTGCTTGTGTTAAGCAAATACAGAACTCTGGGTCAGTGCAAATTAATCCTAAAGGAGTATGAAACCCTTCTTAATGACTACTAGATCCCTGGCATTATCACTTTTCATCCAACTGTTTTTTAAAAATACAGTCGTTAACGAGAATTACAAATGGTCCTACTAGCTAGAATATGTTTGCCAGCTGTGTAAAAAGGTGCACACTTCTAAAAGAAGGCATACGATCTATATATCAGAAGGTTGAAAAGCATAGAATATGAGCTAATTTGGAACTGAATGGTTAATGCCACCAGAACCAAATACTTCAGGAGGATCATAACATATTTACTTTTTCATTGACTGACTGACTAAGTTTTTAAATTAAAACTGAACTAACACATTATCTTAAATGTATAAAAATAGAACTAAATTTAATCTTACTTTGATCAAGTGAATAATATCACCTCTTCAGTAATAACTTCCCAAATCCTGTTCAGTTGTTCATAAAAGGAAAGAAAGCAGCTGCAAATTGATTTATCTTCAGAATTTATTTATTTATTTATTTATTTATTTATTTTGTCCAATACACAATGAGGGTTTTAGTGGGTATATATCAATATACACATAGTAAAATACATGATGAAAGTTATAGAGGAGATACTCATAGTAAAATATATCTAAGAAATAATAGAAAAGAAGATATAGGAATAGAATATATCAATGAAAGAATAGAAGAAGAGATATAGGAATAGAGGAAAGGTATAGGAGATATAGGAGAGCAATAAGACAGGGACGGAAGGCACTCTAGTGCACTTGTACTCGCCCCTTACTGACCTCTTAGGAATCTGGATAGGTCAACCGTAGATAATGTAATGGTAAAGTGTTGGGGGTTTGGGGATGACACTATGGAGTCCGGTAATTATGATCACTTTGCTTTTGGTTCCCGCCCTTGATTTTTTTTGGGTGGGAGATATAAATTTATGTTTCTTTACTTATTTATATATGCCATCAGTCAGAAAATAATTGTCACTCAACCAAAGGTACAAAATGAAATAGAGCCATTTATGAGCGAAGTTCTAATTTTAGAGAGCAAAAGTATCTTTCTTATATCAAATATTCAGCAAGGAAAGTATAATGTTGTATACATATTCCTTACAAGGACTATTGGATTATATGACTTTGATGCTTGCAGAATAAATTTGGCAACAATTCCGTTCTTGAGCCAAGACATCTTCCATTTACTGCCATATACTGCATGCCTGAGTAGCAAACTAGTTCTAGGAGATCAAAATAATTTAAAACAGCCTTGCAGTGCTCCATATCTGTTCAGGTAATAGTGACTATGCAGGTAAGGTGATACTTGGATAATGTACAATACATTAAGGCCTGGCTCACAAATATGGTTTTCTGAATATGTTATATTTGACTCAGGAGGGTTCAGGAGGGAAGTGTTTTTAACAGGAAAGTGAACACAAGAACAAGGGGACACAATCTGAAGTTAGTTGGGGGAAAGATCAGAGGCAACTTGAGAAAATATTATTTTACTGAAAGAGTAGTAGATCCTTGGAACAAACTTCCAGCAGACGTGGTTGGGAAATCCACAGTAACTGAATTTAAACATGCCTGGGATAAACATATACCCATTGCAAGATAAAATACAGGAAATAGTAAAAGGGCAGACTAGATGGACCATGAGGTCTTTTTCTGCCGTCAGTCTTCTATGTTTCTATGTTTCTATGACTCCACCATTACACTATCTGGCTGCTATATATAAAAGAAATTATCAGCAAAAGAACGACAGCATTAATACAGTCCTATAAGCATGGATTAAAAGCTCGACTTCTTAGCTTACATTTATTAATCTCTCTACTTCCCTTTTTTCCAATTTTAGACCCATAAAGTCTACGGAGAGGGGCGGCATACAAATCTAATAAATAATAATAATAATAATAATAGTAATTCCAATTTATAAAGATGTTTTTAAAAAATAATTTCTGTGGGGAAAGAAAACAAATTGTCTACAAGATATTACCTCTAGGAATAATATCACCAAATCATATTCTGAATATGAATCTTTTCAATAAAGATGATTATACTATAAGCAAATCCTATTTCTGTAGATGTCAAAATCCTGCATTTTTGGTGGTTCTCTCTTATAAACTTTCCTTTTCATGAATTGCTATGAACTATGCCATCAGATTGACCACCCACCCAATTAAGCAACATTTTATTAAAAGAGTATCATTTCTCCTTGGTCAATTGTTTCCTACACACAGCTGAGGCTGTTATCCCGATATGGTTGTTTGTGTATTGGGGTGGGAGGAGGACTGATTATAATTATCTAACTGACTTTGAGCCACAGTTTGGTCAGGAACCTTACATTCCCATGGGACAGTGTGCAGTACAGGAAAAAAGTAGCATTGCCATAATTATTTAGTGCTCAGAAAATAATACCTTACATTCAGAGCACTAAATAATTATGGCAATGCTACTGTATCTTGCTTTTAAAATCTTTTGAAGGGAAAACCCACATGCATTCCTGAGGTGGCAACCATCAACCCATCAACATTAAACCAGATTTTTTAAAAAAATTATGTATTGATATCTGAGTGCAGTCCAAGACTTATTTCACATCTGAATTTAATTATCAAAAGGTGAAGATGCCGTAACTCAGTAAAAAGAGGACTTCAGGTAGTTGAAAGATAAGCATTCTTTCCTGATTGTCCCAGCCAAGAACAGACAATGCAATCTGTAACAAAAGCTGCAGAAGACAGTACAGTGTTTCCTCGGTTTTCGCGGGTTCGAACTTCATGAATAGCCTATACCATGGTTTTTCAAAAAATATTAATTAAAAAACACTTCACAATTTTTTTTCTATACCACGGTTTTTCCCGCCCGTTGACATCATATGTCATCACCAAACTAATAATTTTTGCAAATAAATAACAAAAAAAAAATATTGTTAATAAATAATTATGTTTATAAATATCAGGATCACTAAGTGTCTTATTCAATGGTGAGTACCAGTAATAATGGTGAGTAAATGGTTGTTAAGGGAATGGGAAATGGTAATTTAGGTGTTTAAAGTGTTACGGGACGGCTTGTGATACTGTCCATAGCCAAAAATGGTATATTTACTTCCGCATCTCTACTTCGCAGAAATTCAACTTTCGGGGGCGGTCTCGGAACGCATCCCCCGCGGAAATCGAGGGAACACTGTATTAGGCAGTTTTCACAGCATTCATCCTGAAGAGTTCCCAAATTCTTCAGAAATTTGGATGGATGCTGTAAAACATCCTAATGCTAGTTCTTCTCACCATGAGATAATTTGAATTAGAAACATAGAAAAATAGAAGACTGATGATAGAAAAAGACCTCATGATCCACCTAGTCTGCCCTTATACTATTTTCTGTATTTTATCTTAGGATGGATATATGTTTATCCCAGGAATGTTTAAATTCAGCTACTGTGGATTTATCTACCACGTCTGCTGGAAGTTTGTTCCAAGGATCTACTACTCTAAGCAATCTTACCTAAGCAAGCTCTCACTCCAGATTAAAACTAGACAGAATTTTTCTCTCAGCAATCTGTTTTCTTACTATTCCTTGTGCTTTCCAATTTTCTTCTTTTCTGGTTTCTGCAATCCTAAATCTGTGACACTTAATGTGCCACCTCTCTTGGTTCTTACACTGCCTTGGGTCAGCTGACCTCCTTCAAGCCATCTGGCCTTAATCAACTCAAGGAGGAGGTAGAAACATTATAGAATGAGAGAAAAGTCAGCTTGTTAACACCTTAAGGACCAGTTTCCCAATTACAAGCCCAGCAAATGTTCAAGACTGAGACAATTCCTGGGGCATCATATTGCACCCTCTCCCCCACTTTGTTTAAAAACCAGTGGAAGAAAATGTACTTATGTTAGAACCTATCCGTAAATGTTGGGATAGTGATGAACTTATTGGTAGGATATCAATTTGCTTTCTAGAGTTTGATTTCTGATAATCAAAAAACTCTGTTTTGTATGTTAAGAGAAATAGTGTGATGTAAAGGCAAATTTTAAGGTGTTTTTGTTAAGTGTGCTTTAAAGTCTTATTTTCATCAATATGCCATTCTATTTAATATGTCAAACATCTATTTGTATTTGCATCAAGCCCAAGATTTTCTCATACTGAAAAAACATTCATATCAGCAAAGCTCATCTGTAGTTATTTCCCAAGTTCCTTGCAGGACAAAGACTTTCATAGCACCTATAACTTAGCCTTAGCTCAAGGCCCTTCATTTTTGTTTTAATTACACAATGTATTGTTTGTTTGTTTGTTTGTTTGTTTGTTTGTTTGTTTTGGGGGCATGTATATTTCAGTTCTTGCCACATTCAAGTCATTGCTCCCTGTCTAAATAGAAAGTGTTGCTAATATTTTGATTTGCAAGAATTCAGTGGATTGTAAATGTGAATTTTTCACTTGTTAAATCATTTCATCACCTAAGAATGAATAATGGAAAGTGCATTTTCTTTTCAGTGTTTATATTCCATTTAAAAACTAAGAATTGGTTTTTATTCTTACAGCAGGAAATTATAGTTTAATATCAATTTTAAGAAAGATATTAAGCAAATTTAACAGTTCTGTGTTATAAATGAATATCAAGCCACTATTTGTCATTTCCAATAAAATGGAGGACTTTGACTTACCTAAACCTATCAGATATATACAGTATAGCAGATCTTGCTTTAAAAAATAAAACTAGAAATATGGATACTGGGTATATGCATACAAGTGAAGGTAGTTGAGAGCAGCTATATAAGAAAAGGGTTAGGGTTAGGAATCTATTAATAAGAATACTTCATAAATGTTCTTCATAGATTCTGTAGACACATTTTTAAGTGTTCAAGGTTTGACACAGGCCATTAATTCATATGATTTTATGCTTTTTTAATCTTTTAAAATCTTGCAGGGTCCTTGGTGGTCCCTAAGCTTGTTGTTTTCATGCAGAAGTTTCATTAGCAAGCTAGATAAGATCAGTGCTGGTAGGGTGTGGGGTTTGATCTCATTTTGTGTAATAATGGCCTACCTGTCAATGTTAGTGGGAGTAGTCTTCATGGTTTCTTGATTAAACTGTTATTTACTGCTGGCTTGTTTGTCTTAGTTGCTGGTTCCTTGATTGGGTATTGTTTTCTCCTTAATTGTGGGTCTAGTGTTAATCTCTGCTTATCTAGGTGTTGGTTGATGGTAAGGAAGTTTTCATCATGTACTCTGTTATTCAGTGTTCATGGAGGGATTCTATTAGTCTTTTGCCTGTTTGTCTTACATAGTAGCTACTGCAGTCCTTACACTGAATTTGTTGTAGATGAGTCATACTTTTGCTTCTGGATCTTTTGGTATACTTAGGATGTCTTGAGGGTTTAGTTTGTTTGCGTGCTATGGTGATGCCATGTGGTTGTAACAGTCTCCTGATGGTTTCTGATATATTTTTTATATAGGATGGTGTTATTTTTTTATAACTTGTTTGATTATGCTATATTGGATCGAGTAGTCAAGCACTTTTTGATGAAGTTGTATGGATACCCATTTTGTTGAAAGTTGTTGAATCTGTTTCCCTTTTTTATGTTCAATGCTGCTACGGTATGCTTATGCTCATCTAAATACTGTTCTTCCACAGTTTCTCATGTGGAAGGTTTTATTATTACTTTGGTAGTAGAGCAATTGGTTGGCCTGGGTAGTTTTATGATGCACTAGTGCTTCTAGTTTGCCATTATCACTTCTGTTAATGAGGATATGACCAATGAGGATGTGCCGGTGCCTGGAGGCTGTTAAGGTCTGGATAGATGCTAACAGGCTCAAACTCAATCCTGACAAGACGGCTGTGGGTTCTGCCTCCCAAGGACACCACCATCTGTCCATCCATTACCCTGGGGGAGGAACTATTGATCCCTTCAGAGAGGGTCTGCAACTTGGGCATCCTCCTCGATCCATAGCTGATATTGGACCATCATCTTTCGGCTGTGGTGAGGTTCTCCTGGTGCACCAGTTGCAGCCCTATCTGGACAGGGAGTCTCTACTCACAGTCACTCATGCCCTTATCATCTCGAGGTTTGACTACTGCAATGCTCTCTACATGGGGCTCCCTTTGAAGAGTGTTCAGAAACTTCAAATCGTCCAGAATGCAGCCACACTAGCGGTTATGGGCCTCCCAAGGCATACCCATATTTCTCCAGCACTTCAAAGACTGCATTGGCTACCGATTGGTTTCTGGATGCAATTCAAAGTGTTGGTTATGACCTATAAAACCCTACATGGTATTGGACCAGATTACCTCTGGGACCACCTTCTGCCACATGAGTCCCAGCAACCGGTTAGGTCCCATAGAGTTGGCCTTCTCCAGGTCCCGTCAACTAGACAATATCGTATGGCGGGACCTAGGGGAAGAGTCTTCTCTGTGGCGGCCCCCGGCCCTCTGAAATCAGCTTCCCTTGGAGATTCGCACTGCCCCCACTCTCCTCGCATTCTGTAAAAGTTGAAAGATCTATCTGTGCTGCCAGGCTTGGGGCCAGCAAGTGTAGTAAGTCTTGCTGTGTGAGTGGGAATGAATGATTTTAATTGTTATTAGAGTTTTTAAAGTTTTTTAGATGTATTAATTGGATTTTTCAGATATGTATATTGCATATTGTTTTATATGTTGTGAGCTGCCCCAAGTCCTCGGAGAAGGGTGGCATACAAACCAAACCAAACCAAACCAAACCAAACCAAACCAAACCAATAAATAAATAACCAAAAATAGTGGTGTGTTATTTTCTTTTTCCCTACTTAATTTTATTCCTAGATGTTGTTGATGATTTTGTGTTTTGTTTAGTTGGCTCTTTTTTAATTATGACAAAAATGCCATCTACACTAAATCCATACTTCGAGTTCTATTCGTAGGACTGCTATGGATTCCAATATTGTTGTGTTACAGTCTGTCCTGAAAGTGGGGATCCCATAGATGTTCCTTTGATTGGTTGATACATTTGTCCATCAAACTGAAAGTAAGTACAGTAATTAACAAAGATCGATAAATCCATGATTCTGAGTATTTCAAACTTGGTGTACTCGATTAGGTTGGGTTTGCTATGTAGTAGTGCTGTGTTAATTGTGGGTTTACGCAACAAATAGCATCAAATACCATGATTTCATCTTCATCTATTGTGATGTCTTTGATTCTTTGGAGGCATTGTTGTGGGGATTTGATGCAGTACAGTGGTACCTCGAGATACGAGTTTAATTCGTTCCGGACCTGGGCTCTTAAGTCGAGCAGCTCTTATCTCGAACGACTTTTCCCCATAGGAATTAATGTAAATAATTTTAATTGGTTCCAGCCCTCAAAAAACTCACAAAGTTAGTCTAAATTATGCAGAAAGACATGTTTTTAATGAAGAAATGTACATGTACATATAAATGAATAATGAAGTTTCTTTCACTTAACTTGTAAACTTTCTTAAACTTTTAAATTTACATATGTTCAACTTCTCTGCCACCCAATCCTGTAGGACAGAGGTCCCCAACCCTTTTTGCACCAGGGCCCGGCTTTAAGCGATCAAGAGAGGAATGGGTGAATGAATGGACGGAGGGTGGGAAGGAAGGAAGGAAAGAGGGAAGGGACAGGAACAGAGGAAGGAAGCAAGGAAACTTATGAAAGGGGAGAGTAAGAGAGGAATGAGTGAAGGGAGGGAGGGAGGGAAGAAGGTGGGAAGGAGAAAGAAAAGAAGAAATAGAGGAAGGGAAGGTAAAAGAGAGAAAGAAAAAGAGCAAGCAAGCAAGCAAGCAAGCAAGCAAGCAAGCAAGCAAGAAAGAAAGAAAGAAAGAAAGAAAGAAAGAAAGGGGGAAGGGACAGGAACAGAGGAAGGAAGCAAGGAAACTTATGAAAGGGGAGAGTAAGAGAGGAATGAGTGAAGGGAGGGAGGGAGGGAAGAAGGTGGGAAGGAGAAAGAAAAGAAGAAATAGAGGAATGGAAGGTAAAAGAGAGAAAGAAAGAAAGAAAGAAAGAAAGGGGGAAGGGACAGGAACAGAGGAAGGAAGCAAGGAAACTTATGAAAGGGGAGAGTAAGAGAGGAATGAGTGAAGGGAGGGAGGGAAGAAGGTGGGAAGGAGAAAGAAAAGAAGAAATAGAGGAAGGGAAGGTAAAAGAGAGAAAGAAAAAGAGCAAGAAAGAAAGAAAGAAAGAAAGAAAGAAAGGGGGAAGGGACAGGAACAGAGGAAGGAAGCAAGGAAACTTATGAAAGGGGAGAGTAAGAGAGGAATGAGTGAAGGGAGGGAGGGAGGGAAGAAGGTGGGAAGGAGAAAGAAAAGAAGAAATAGAAGGGAAGGTAAACGAGAGAAAGAAAAAGAGCAAGAAAGAAAGCTGCAAGCACCCCCCCGAGCCCCCCAGGCCGGCTGCAACCTTTTAAAACACGCGCGCCGCTTCGCAGCTGTCTCCTGAAGCCGAACGCGGAAGTTAGCGTTTGGCTTCAGGAGACAGCTCCTTGGCGCTTGTATCTCGAATTTGGGCTTGTAAGTAGAACAAAAATATCTCTCCCCTCCCAGCTCTTATCTCGAGTTGCTCTTAAGTAGAGCAGCTCTTATGTCGGGGTTCCACTGTATTTGCTTCTGTGAGAGGTCCAAGCTTTTTTGTCAGTTTTTTAAAGCAATGTTATTATCAGGATGTCTTATAATAATACAATTTGATAGAAAAGTGTCTCTGGCTTGTGTATTTTTGGAGTACAAGTCTACTATTTTTAATCTGCCACTGGCCTTCTTTGTTTATTTGATCTCTATTGGTGGGAATCACTGAGAGTTATGTTCTCTAGTTTTTGTATTGGATTGGTGTTCACTGGGATGTAATTTTCTTTTTACTCTAGTAATTATTTTACTTTTTATATACTGTATATACCTGTACTTACAAATACCTCTACTTACTTTTCTAGAAAAGAACTGGGTATTCAAGATTTTTTTGGCCTCTTCTCAAGAACCATTTTCCACTTACAAACCCAAGCCTCCGAAACTGTAACCGGAAAAGGCAGGGATAAGCCTCTGTGGGATCTCTCTAGGAATCTCCTGGGAGGAAACAGGGCCGGAAAAGGCAGGGATAAGCTTTCGTGGGGCCTCTCTAGAAATCTACTGGGAGGAAACAGGGCTGAGAAAGGTGGAAAGAAGCCTCTGTGGGGCCTCTCTAGGAATCTCCTGGGTCGAAACAGGGCTGGAAAAGACTCTGTGAGGCTTCTTTAGGTATTTCTGGGAGGAAACAGGGCCTTCACCCTCCCTGTGGTTTCCACAATTGCATGCATTATTTGCTTTTACATTGATTCCTATGGGAAAAATTGCTTCTTCTTACAAACTTTTCCACTTAAGAACCTGGTCACAGAACAAATTAAGTTCGTAAGTAGAGGTACCACTGTATATTGCGATCCCATGATATCATATAGCAGAGTGACCCTATAGCTCATGTCCACTTCATGAGAAAATGGAAGCTGGAGTTGGACTGCCAGGATGTAAGGCAAAGTCAACGGAAGAAAGGCAGCATGATCCAGGTTTTCCTAAATGGTACTAGCCAGGTAGTGTACCCTGTGGTAGACCATGGATAGCGCACATGCATGAACAAATTTTACTAGCAATCTTAGGTTGCTGCTAGAAATACTCTGAGGTAAAAAGCATTGTAGACTTCCATGACTATGAAGGGATATACTAAAAACAAGTCTATTATGTTTAATTTATCATACAAACAATAAATTGAACATAATAAAATTATGAAATCAGAATTCAAAAGATATATACATGACTTCTGCCCCAACTCAGCAATTAATAATATGCAGGTTTGAAAAAAAACCCTAAATTTAAACTAATTACAACTAGAATCATGTACTGATGTGCTAATATATGTGATCCCGCTATATAGAGCGCTGGTGAGACCACATTTGGAATACTGTGGTCAGTTCTGGAGACCTCACCTACAAAAAGATATTGACAAAATTGAACGGGTCCAAAGACGGGCTACAAGAATGGTGGAAGGTCTTAAGCATAAAACTTATCAGGAAAGACTTAATGAAATCTGTATAGTCTGAAGGACAGAAGGAAAAGGGGGGACATGATCGAAACATTTAAATATGTCAAAGGGTTCAGGAGGGAAGTGTTTTTAATAGGAAAGTGAACACAAGGACAAGGGGACACAATCTGAAGTTAGTTGGGGGAAAGATCAAAAGCAACATGAGAAAATATTATTTTACTGAAAGAGTAGTAGATCCTTGGAACAAACTTCCAGCAGACGTGGTTGGTAAATCCACAGTAACTGAATTTAAACATGCCTGGGATAAATAATAAATAATAGATCCATCCTAAGATAAAATACAAAAAATAGTACAAGAGCAGACTAGATGGACCATGAGGTCTTTTTCTGCGGTCAGTCTTTTATGTTTCTATGTTTCTAATAAGATACACATCAAGATATTTCACAGTAAACTCTTAGTAAGCTCTTGCGACTATTCTACAATTGCATAGTTCATAATATCTACTTAATTAAACTAAGAAATAAGTGATACAAAATCTTGACATCTTATCTATATTTGTGTACTGCATTTTTCAAAAGTATTAAGTGTTCTCAGAACATTTCAGCATGGTATGAGACCATGTGCATGCGGTCATTTGAATCTAGTTAGACAATAATCTAACATTTTGAAAATTTATAGCAAGTATAATTTTTCTAAGCCATGTATTTGGGCACAATGAAATGAAATATTAAGCAGTTAAAGAAAAGCACACTTCCAAGGTACAACCTTTTTGCAGGAGAAGTCACTGAGAGGGCTGCTCATGGTGTCCTTTGAGAAATTCAATCAGCCTGATTGAGGAAACCTGGAGTGAGCTGGCTGTTCCTTCCTCCAGTTCATAATTGCTCTGCAGACCATTTAATCATTCAGAGTTGAAACAAAGCCTGTGCTGTGGAGCACCGGAAGCCAAGGCCTGTGCTTATCAAATGTTTTTGTGTTTTTTAGTACTCCTGCCATCAAAGTGAGAACTGAAAGCAAACTAGCTCCTCCCGTTGTCTTCAAATACCTTTATTTTATTACACTCAAGTACATGTCCATTTTTCAGGGCAATTCTTTTGGAAAGGACAGACAGAAAATTAAAGGGGGAAAAGGAGAGATGGGGCCTACTATTTGCACTACCTCACAGCAAGCTAAATAAGTGGATTTTTAAAAATCCATCGGTAGGAATGATAACAGATATATTCAGAGAAATTAATAACCAAAACCTTTTTTTAATTGAGTGTATTTGCCAAAACAATGAAACAAAAGAATATAAAGAAGGTGTTTGATATAGTATTGTTTTTGTAAGTGTATTTATTGTTGTGTGCATGTAACTGTCTGTTTTTTCTTATGTTTTTTTTCCTTTGTGTCTTTTTGTATGTCTATATTTTCTTTTAAATTTTAAATTTCAATAAAACCTATTTAAAAATATCTTGACATCTTATCTATTTATTTTATTTTATTAATCAAATTTGTATGCCGCCCCTCTCCACAGACTCGGGGCAGCTAACAACAGTAATAAAACAATATAAACAAATCTGATATTTAAGTTAATTTTAAAAAGAAACCCCAATTTAAGAGACCAATCATACATACAGACATACCATGCATAACTTTTTTTTTATATAAGCCTAGGGGAAGGGAATATCTCAATTCCCCCATGCCTGACAACAGAGGTGGGTTTTAAGGAGCTTACGAAAGGCAAGGAGGGTGGGGGAAACTCCGATATCTGGGAGGAGTTGGTTCCAGAGGGCCGGGGCCGCCACAGAGAAGGCTCTTCCCCTGGGTCCTGCCAAATGGCATTGTTTAGTCAACGGGACCCAGAGAAGGCCAACTCTGTGGGACCTCACTGGTCACTGGGATTCGTGCGGCAGAAGGCGGTCCCGGAGGTATTCTGGCCCGATGCCATGAAGGGCTTTATAAGTCATAACCAACACTTTGAATTGTGACCAGAAACCGATCGGCAACCAATGCAGACTGCGGAGTGTTGGTGTGACATGGGCATATTTAGGAAAGTCCATGATAGCTCTCGCAGCTGCATTCTGCACGGTCTGGAGTTTCTGAACACTTTTCAAAGGTAGCCCATGTAGAGAGCATTACAGTAGTTGAGCCTCGAGGTGACAAGGGCATGAGTGACTGTGAGCAGTGACTCCCGGTCCAAATAGGGCTGCAACTAGTGCACCAGGCAGACCTGGGCAAACGTTCCTCTATATTCGTGTACTGCATTTTTCAAAAGTATTAAGAGTTCTGAAAACATTTCAGCATGGTTTATAGCAAGAATAATTCTTCTAAGTCATGTATTTGGGCACAATGAAATGAAATATCAAGCAGTTAAAGAAACGCACGCTTCCAAGGTACAACCTTTATTTAATTTTTTTAAAAAAAAATCCATCTCTTCTGCCCAGTATCTCAGGGAAAATACCAATTTCCCTCTCTACACATTTCCTCACAACAAGGTCAGTTAGGCCAAGAAACAGTGATTTGTTCACCTAGTCAGCTGCGAATTGCATAATCTCATGGGTGAAGAAGAACTGAATATAAGAGCTGCTTTAAAGCCAGCAAATCATCCTGTATTTTCCCTTCTTACACTTTTTGGACATCTATTTCATCATTTTAGATCATTTTAGATCATTCTTCATCATTTTAGATCATTCTGACAGACAGACCAATTTCATTAACCTTATCAGGGACACTGAAATGTAAAAAAGACAAACTTTGCAGGCAGCTACTGAGAACAGCTAAGAGCTCTCAAACCAGGTTCAGGCTCACTATGTATGCCTGGTTAGAACATCAGCAGGGGTGGGCTACTGCCCGGATTTGGGGAGGGGAACGCAGTAAGGTAGCGAAAATTGAGCTCTACCCCAGAGCACCCAATTTGCACTAAAAGTTAAAATGCAGGGCGTCTTGCATAAGCCACAGCCACAGTGTGGTAGTAAAAATTTTGGTAGTCCTTCACTAAACATCAGCCGAAGTGGGGCAGCAGGTAGAGTGCATTACTGCAGGCCACTAAAGCGGTCTGCTAGATCTGCAGGTCAGCGGTTCAAATCTCATCACTGGCTCAAGGTTGAATCAGCCTTCCATCCTTCCGAGGTGGGTAAAATGAGGACCCGGATTGTGGGGGCAATATGCTGCTGACTCTGTTAAAAAGTGCTATTGCTAACATGTTGTAAGCCGCCCTGAGACTAAGGAGAAGGGTGGCTTAAAAAAATCAAATCAATAAATAAAATAAATCAGCCACTTTTTTCTGAAACCCAACAACCTGCCTTGCATCCTTTAGAACATCAAGGTAACCTATAATGTATTCCTTCAATCATAATTTCACTACATCATTATTGTATGTCTGAGAAAAATACCACTGTAAGAATAACAGCCCTTGTTTAAGATTTCTTTACCCTTGTGTCCTATTCCCCCCAACAATTTCTTTTTAAAGAAAAGGCATTTGCCAGGACATTTTTGAAGGGATTTTAATTCACAAAAACACTTACTGCTGAGTAATGTGTGCCAATTAAGTTCAATTCACTGAATCAACAGTTTCCTGTTACCTGTTCCTTCAGGTAGAACAGTGAGTGATACCCCTGCCCTTTCCCAGGCTTCTCTGCAGAGACCTTTCCTGCCTGAAAACAGTAGAGACACCTGTTTGGGGAGTATGGAAGGCTAGTACCTGAAATCTTAGGAATGGACTTGCTATTGAAAAGAGGGTGCCCGATAAGGCTGCCACTGTGATAGCCAGCGGAAATTTGATAATGGAAGGAGATGCCTAACAGATTAATCTGATGTGATTTGCCAAAACACAGGGTTTGCTGGAAGATTATCCACACTCGCAATAGGAAGCCCTTTGTTTTATAAAAGTCCCCACTTATCATTGTATTCTCTATCTCAATAAGAAACATAATGGTTTACTTGTTTACATGCACGGGAGCTACATTCAGTGCTGGGTTTAAGAACCCTGCATTCCCTTTTCACTTGAAATGTGTCCAGCTTTGCAAGTTATTAAATTGAGGGAGAACAAGCCGTTGGATCCACATGTAAAATTTAAATCAGCCTTGCTTAGATTGGCAAAAATCAATGTTATTTCATCCACTGGGAAAATGTTTTACTTCCTGCTCAAATACATTCTGGATAGGAATTGCAAGGTCATTTACAGCCATCTTATAGGCTTGTGCAATTTTTTTTTAACAGTCTAAGCTGTATGTCTGCAGAGCTTTATTTGTTATTGAGTTCCTTATAACTATTTCTCCTTTCTCTACTAATATTAATAATTTTATTAGCTTGTCTTTACTTCCTACCTCTTTTGTTAATTATGCAATGTGATGAGTAATTTTGAAGATTGGAATTGTGCCTGATATGCTGGGGTATAAAACAATTCCTGTTTTTTGGAGTTGATTTTTAAATACTTTAAAATACATTCAGGCCAGCAAAACTACCACTACGCTGTGTTCCCACAGTCAAAAAATAAACAAAATTACCCTGCTGGAAAATAGCTTTACCAGAGTTCTTGAGTGGAAGACAACCCTTTTTATATTGTGTGATACATTTAGTCACTCCATTTTTTATGCAGTGAAACTGATATGATGCCTTAGGGATATGAAACCAAAGATATAGTCACTTTTGTGAAACTGTTGCTTTTTTGGGTGGGGTGGGGGGTGGGGAGTTTGCATTAGATGGGCATCAATTAAAGCTCAGAAAAGAAAAACTCACTTCTAACTACATAAACAAAGTATTGGGTCATTTGCAACAAAGATAAATGAGAGAAGGCAGTTAAACAAACTCCTTTCCTCCCGGCTACTGACTTAGTGGCCTGCATCCACTAAAGTTATCACATCATCATAACAAGAAAGAAATTAAAATTATAGAGCAGAACATAGGAATGGAAATATGATAAGCCCATCAGAAGGAATAGCTATCAAAAGAATTATCTGTCTAGACCAGAGGATGGCTGCAGATTTTTTTTTTTTTTAAATCCTCTTTGGTTTAGACTGCTAAAAATGCATATAATACAATGGAAAATGACCAGATTTTAGCACCGTAGATTTTGGCACTGTAAAATAGTTGGGATTTGCCATGTAAAGTGTAGTTGAAAGGTTTATGAATTCATTGGAAATCTATTGTCTTTTTAAATCTTGCATATTTATTATTTACAGTGATCCCTCGAGTTTCGCGATCTCGATCTTTGCGAAACGCTATATCGCGATTTTTCCACCCGATGACGTCACTCTCTTCCTTCCTTTCTCATCTTTCTTTCTCTCTCTCTTTCTCTATCTTGCTTCTTCCTCTCTCACACTCTCTTCCTCCCTCTCTCATCTCTTTCTTTCCTTCTCTCTCTTTCTCTATCTCTCCCCCTCTTGCTGGTGGGCGGCGGGCGGTGGGCGGGCGAGCGGGGGCATCAGCGAGGAGCCGGGGTTTCCCCTTTGCGTGGGCGGCTGGGAAACCCCGATCTTTTTCTGCTCGCTGCTGCTGCGCCGAGCAGATCAGCTGCTGGGCGGCCGAAGGAACCTTCCCTGGGTCTTCCCCCTCTTGCTGGCGGGCGGGCAAGCGGTGGGCATCAGCGAGGAGCCAGGGTTTCCCCTTTGCGTGGGCGGCCAGGAAGGCCCAGGGAAAGTTCCTTCGGCCGCCCAGCAGCTGATCTGCTCGGTAGCGCAGCAGCAGCGAGGAGCCGAATTGGGTTTGCCCTTTGCGTGGGCGTCGGGGAACGCAAACTCCACCATCTACGCATGCGCGGCCATAGAAAAAAGGGTGCGCATGCACAGATGGTGTTTTTACTTCCGCAACCCTACATCCCGAAAAATCGATTATCGCGAGGGGTCTTGGAACGGAACCCTCGCGATAATAGAGGGATCACTGTATATGTTTTACAATGTGTTCGAACACTCCCTTACCTCTCTCAGAGGAGTTATTTTAACTTTCAATCTTATATAAAATTTTACATAAAACATCTTACATAATCCTGAACCCTGCATAAAAGTTTTCACATACATTTTTTTAATATGAGTAAAAAATTAAGCATGTGGCTTTTTATTCTAATGAATTGAAATATAAATAACCTGGATTAAAGTTCGCTGCTGCTGGTCCCAAAACATTTTTGGTCTCCCAGATGGGTAGTAGGGGCAGTTTAATGGGTGTATTCTCAGACCATTGATAAATATTACATAAAATGTTAGATTGAAAATAGTTAGACTTATTTATATCAGGATAGTTTTTTTTTCTTCTATGACCAGGAGGCAAGGAGAGACGGAAGAAACAAAGGAAGGAAACATAAATTGTGTTGTTGCTCTTTACAAGAGTGTTCGGAAACTACAAATTGTGCAGAATGCAGCCACACGTTCAGTCATGGGACTACCCAGACATGTCCACATCTCTCCAACACTCTGCGGTATGCACTGGCTGCCAATTGGTTTCTGGACTCAATTCAATTCTACATGTCATGGGACCAGCAATCAGTTAGGTCCCACAGAGTCGGACTTCTACAGGTCCCATCAACTAGACAATGTCACTTATTTATTTATTTGTTTGTTTGTTTCTTTGTTTGTTTGTCCGTTCGTTCGTTCGTTCGTTCGT